>NW_006286587.1:10527510-10531699 GCF_000327345.1 Myotis davidii
TAACCAGTATAAAGAAGTACCCAGCAATTCTACTTCTGGGTATTTATTTAAAGAAACACAAACCACTAAATTAAAATAACATGTGTATCTATACATTTATTGCAGCATTATTTACAATAGCCAAGATATGGAGGCAACCTAAAATTTCATCAATAGATGAATGGATAAAGAAGTGTTACATGTATACAATGTGATATGGTTCTGCCATAAAAAAGAATGAAGTCTTGCCATCTGCAACAACATAGATGGACCTGGAGGGTATTGTGCTGAGTGACATAACTTAAAAGGATAGGAAGGATATTTCATGAAAATGAAAACAAAACAAATCAATTTTAAAAAGCAGTGGTAGCAATACTTGTACCAGAAAAAATAGACTTTAAAATAAAGGCTATAAGCAGTATAAAGAAGTACCCAGCAATTCTACTTCTGGGTATTTATTTAAAGAAACACAAACCACTAAATTAAAATAACATGTGTATCTATACATTTATTGCAGCATTATTTACAATAGCCAAGATATGGAGGCAACCTAAAATTTCATCAATAGATGAATGGATAAAGAAGTGTTACATGTATACAATGTGATATGGTTCTGCCATAAAAAAGAATGAAGTCTTGCCATCTGCAACAACATAGATGGACCTGGAGGGTATTGTGCTGAGTGACATAACTCAGACAGAGGAAGACAAATACAATATTTTCACTTATATGTGGAATGTAAAATACAAACACATAAGCAGAACAGAAACAGACTCATTGATACAGATAACATTTTGACAGTCAGTTGGAGGAATGGGTAAAACTGGTGAAAGAATTAAGAAATACAAATGGGTAGTTACAAAATAGTCATTGGTAAAGTACAGCATAACAAATATAGTTAATAATTATTGTGCACCGGGCCTCTAATATATATATTAGAGGATTTTAATATAACAGAATATAACTTTACCCCCTTCTTTAAGCTATCTATCTATGTATTTGCTTACTATTAGAAAAGGAGAATAGAGAGTAGCTAGCCCTGAGTTTGTGATTGCAATTAGTTAAGCTATTAGTAGAAGAAGAGAACAAGAGAGGAATGGAATAACAGAAGTGAAAAAACAGCTACAATAACAAAAATAAACAACAAAAGAATAAACCCAAAAAACAAATAGAAACAAGCACTAAAAACCAAACTCCCAGTGCATAAAAATTCGTGCACTCATGGGGGCGAGGGGTCCCTCAGCCCAGCCTGCGAAGCTGGCAATTAGAGATCCCTCTGGCAGCCCAGGAGCCCTCAGGGGATGCCACTTGCCAACCAGGAGCAGGCCTAAGCTGCAGTCGGACATGCTTAGTGCTGCTGAGGAGGTGAGAGAGGCTCCCACCACCACTGTTGTACTGGCAGCCATCAGCCTGGCTTGTGGCTGAACAGAGCTCCCCCTGTGGGAATGTATTGACCACCAGAGAGCAGCTCCTGCATTGAGCGTCTGCCCCCGGTGGTCTGTGTGTGTCATAGTGACCAGACATTCCCAGTCTTTCTGCTGTTAGGGTCAGTTTGCATATTACCCTTTTACTATATAGGATAGAGGCTTGGTGCACGGGTGGGGGCCGGCTGGGATTGTTGCTTTGAGTGGAGCTCAGAGCCATGGGAAGCTTGGCTTCCTCCATCATTGGGGCAACCAAGCCTCCTGCTTGCTCCAGCTCTGTGGCTGCCAGCCACCATCTTGGTTGGGTTAATTTGCATATAGTCGCTCTGATTGGCTGGTGGGCATGGCTTAAGGCATAGTGAAGGTACGGTCAATTTGCATGTTTGTCTTTTACTAGTGTAGATGAGTAAGCGACTGTCTGACTGACCATTCGTCTGGTAGCTATGATGCCCAATGACTACCAGGGGCAGACGCTCAAACCAGTAGATGAGGGAGCCTGATTCCTCATGGAATTGGCTGTGGATTAGGTTGCTGCTGGGGCACTGTCGGCCCCAAATCTGCTTCACCCACACACTGGACCCAGAGAGGAGGTAGCCCAAGTCCAGGGTGCGTCTCCTGAGAATCGCCCTCTCGCAATCCAGGATCCCTCAGGGGATGTCGGAGAGCCAGTTTTGGCCCGATCCCCACAGGCCAGGCTGAGGGATCCCACAGGCACATGAATCCATGCACTGAGCCTCTAGTATTGTAATAACTGTGTATGGTGTCTGATGGGTACAAGCTTTATTAGGGTGATCACTTTGTAAGTTATATAGATGTGTAATCACTGTGTTGCACACCTAAAATTAATATAATACTGTACATCAACTGTAATTGAAAAATAAAAAATAAAAAAACCCAAATGAATATATAAATAAAATATGATAAACACACACACATACACACACACAGGAATATTATTTAGCCTTAAAAAAAGAAATGAATGCTGTCATTTGTGAGAACATGATGAAACTGGAGGGCAGTATGCTAAGTAAAATAAGCCACAATGAGAAAGACAAATACTGTATGGTATCACATAAGTGTGGAATCTTTTTTTTTTTTTATATAAAGGTAAAACTCATAGAAACAGAGTAAAAAAGTGGTTGCTAGGGCAGATGATGAATAAAGTCTGATGATCTAATGTGTAATATGGTGACAATAGTTCATAACACTATATTGTATAATTAAAATTTGCTTAAGAAAGTGGAATATCAATGTTCTTGCTCTCCCCACTCCTCAAAAAAAAAAAAGTGAATATGTTAGGTGAGGTGATGGATTTGTTAATGAACTCAATTGGGGGGACTCCTTTACAATGGATATACATATCAAATCACCACATTCTATTCTTTAAATCTCTTCCAATTTTATTTGTCAATTATGCTTCAATAAAGCTAGGGAAAAAAGCCACCAGAAACCCTGAGTCTGCCAGTTTGTTCCACCACTCACTGTAGTATGGAATTAAGTTTGTGAGCTATCTTCACATCCAAGTGAATTAAAATAAATAACAATTACTAGAATATAACCAGGCCTAGTATATCTGGTATTACTGATTATTGTCCTTCTTCCTGGAGCTAGGGAATCCATTCATGTTCATTCCTATATTTATTAATTAAACAAAAATTTGTTGAGTGTCAGCAATGTTTTAAGAATGGTTTCTGTTCCATGATGCTCACTGTCATGTAAGGTACAGACATTAAATGAAAATTTATACTAATTTTTCCAATTCTCTGCTTATCTTCCCATCTGCCCCTGAGGATCTGAGCAGATTGTTTTTATAACAGACAAGACCTATGGGTTAATGATGTTATGGACAAAGGTTTGAATTAGGCCTCACCTTAGTGCAAGGAAAATTTTTTTTTCAGAAATGCACAATCCTGGTCCTTTATTCAGGTGTCCTTTCCAGGATGAAATAATCCTAGAGAATTTTTATTACTGTACTTACTGCTATCATAGTAAGTGTTCCACACTTTGCAACTGAGGAGATTGTGGAAAATGTCCCCTAACAACTATATTAGACAACTAGACAAATTAGATCTTTACCCACTTTATTAAAAAACTAGAGGCCCAATGCACGAAATTTGGCAGCCCTCACAGCCACAGTGGCTTGCCTCAGCCCTCGCAGCCCCAGCTTCTCCCATCTAATGAGCATATCATGCTTTTATTATTATAGATGTGTTCCTGGTGGTTAAACCCACCCGAAGTCCATCTTAGCCTTGGACCGCTGGTAGGAGCAAGACTGACCTTCTAAGAAGGGCCTGATGTTTTCAGGGTTCCAAAAGTGATGTGAAATGGTACTGGTTAGCTGCCAGTGTCTGTGGAACATGAGATATTCCCAAGACTGTTGTTTCTGTACTGACTCAGGCTCTGTATCTTATTTGTGCTCTAATTGCTCCTGGGACTAGACTCAGAGCTCCACTTGTTACCTGGACTTCCACTTGTCTTTTTCTTTGTTATAGGCTGATCCATTCAGATTGTTACCTGCTCTCTTCCTATTGAACTCTCTCAGCTGCATCACTAATTATTTACCCCACCCTTCAGATGAACTCATTCACTGAATATATGCTAAGCAGTGGTCGGCAAACTCATTAGTCAACAGAACCAAATATCAACAGTACAACGATTGAAATTTCTTTTGAGAGCCAAACTTTTTAAACTTAAACTATATAGGTAGGTACATTGTTATTAACTTAATTAGGGTACTCCTAAGCTGGCCTTTGCTAAAAACGTCCTCAATCTGATTGAGGTATGTT
>NW_006286587.1:10531727-10537854 GCF_000327345.1 Myotis davidii
ATAATGACTTTAAGAAATGCATTTGTTCTAAAATGTTATTTCTTCCTTAAAGACTCCTGTTGAGTCAAATGTTTGCTTTTTTTAAAAAAAGTAATTTAGAGAACCCCATCCCACCTTTTTAATTGTTATAGAGTATAATTTCAGCAACAATGCATCTAATTGCAAATGCATTTGTCTATCTTCAACCAAGACTCTAAAAATATTACAACCAAATATTAGCAGTTCTATTTATTTTCAGGGGTGCAAATATTGTTTCTGAATAAAACAAAACACTTATAGCAGACGAAGGTCAATTTATTGAAAATTAAGCTAGATGTGACTGTGAATAATAATTTACTTTGCTACAGCTTTACAGTTTTACAGGCTTAAGGTGTGTGGCTCAGGTTTACAGGCTTTTCAACTGTTTCCTCTAAGAATTCCTTTTTTTTTTCCTTTAAGTCTTGAGCTTAAATGTTCCCTTTCCTATGTTTTTTTGGAAATGCTTGTGATTTTTATGAGCTGCATTTCTTTGACCTGCTGCTAGCTGAAAGCTCTAATCCTCAGTTTTTATCATTTCATCCTCAGGTTTCTGTCTATATTAAAAAAACAAACAACACACAGTACTTTTTCCCCCCTGGGAAGCAACTGTATCCAATTCTTGATACCTATCTTTCCTAGACAGATGCAAATGATATTTTATAATCAAATTGAAAATAATATTTAATACCTGCATTGTTAGCTTTTCACAGGAAACCATTTCAGTGTTTAATTAATACTTTTTTTTTAGTTGTCATAGTTTATTTTAATAGAATCTTAGCTTTTCCTGTACAGATGTAATTTGATTACGTTAACATTTCCTTTTATGGAAGGTATATTAAGAGACTTGAGGGAAAAGCCCACTTTAATGCATTGCAATCATCTTGGATTTCAAAATCCACTTTGCATATCTTTGTACACTTGAATTAATATAAAAGCTTGATAAAAAGATGAGAATTAATGTACTCAACCTGTTAGGAATAAGCAGTGGTATTGTTGATTTAAGTTTGTTGAATGAGATATCTCAAAATGCTAAAGAGGCAGACCAGCAGGTTTCAGGTGATTAAAGAAAATCTTTCGTCTTGGAGGAACTTGAAGGAACATGATGCTATTTAAGTGGAATCTAATCAGGAAGAAGAAAAGCTTGCAAGTTAAAAGACGGAATGTTTCATGTCATTATTTGCAAAGCAACTGAACAAAAGGTGAGCAAGATAATTAAGTGTCTTGCTGCTAAGTAGAATGTTTCAAAGCAGGTTGATTAGAGGTATTCCTTAAGAAAATAAAATAAACTTCTAAATTCAGATAATCTAGTTGAAAAAGCTAACTGAGTTTTAGAGATGGAGACCAGTTTGGAAGAAAATTGACAGTATTGTATATGATAGCAGATGTTCTCAGGGGTGAGCTTAATTGCTCAGCAAAATTCTGATCAGCTCTGAATAGTTTTAGCATTAATAATATTTTAGTGTATTTTAAGTTTTTGAAAGGTGGAAATCCAAGCAGACTTAATATGCAATGGCACTAAAAGGATTATTCCATTACCTTGATTACTCCATTTTTCAAAGGATAAATAGGATTTGATTCTTTTCCCCCATTTGCCTGAAAACCTACCAAAAGCTAATATTACTGTTCTTATTATAAAAAAGTATTTGTAACTGTCAAACAAAAACTTGATGTCATCTCTTGTATCTGCGTTTAGGATTTCAAGACATTTTGGGTGATAACATGAGGAAACTGGCATGCCCCAGATTTTGTTTTGTAAACACGAGCTGGCAAGGCGCTGGCTTCCTTAAAGGGGTGGCCAGGTCAAAGTACTGATGGATGCATTTTAGCTGAAAATGAAAACTAGGAAGGCATGACCTTAGGCCCTACTTCTCTACCGAAGAAAAGAAACTTGAAGCTAACAAGTCATGCCAGTCAAACACACAGTAGACATATGTTCTTTTGTCAGTGTTCTTTTACTCTTTCAACATTTTAATGACTTCAAGCTTACTTAGTAATGCATACTTAGGGGGCAAACTTCCAGTAGCAGATTGCTTCATTTATTATCAATGAATTTATTTATTCTGTCAGTCATTGCACAGCTTTATCTACAAAGAACACATTGAAAAAGTTAAACTGATCCCCTGGTCACCTGGCAGTCGACTGCCAGTATAAAATGAATAACTATCAGTCTACTTTGAGCGGTTTCAAAGGGTGATGTGAGTGTCATATTGGAGACCCCTGTGGAAATCTTAAAACAATAGCAAGCCCAAACATTCTCAGCTGAAGCATGTGATCTAAATACTTGCATTTTAAAAATAGATTCTAGGCCCTCCCGAGTTATTTAAAAGTTTTGGTTTTTACTTTGTATTTTGCTTAAGTGTCCTTCAGCTTTGTTTGCTTTTGGAATCATCTGAGGAACTTGGAAAAATTCTTACGCCTTGGCCATACCTCACACCGATCAAATCATAATTTGTATTTTTAAAGCACTCTAGGTGATTCCAGTGTGTAGCTAAGGCCAGGAACCACTGATGTAAGCACTAGTTGTTTCTTTATTCACTGTGTTACTTATTTTTCTCAACCTTATTAAAACAAGCACCTTGTAGCATGGCTTTCTTAATTTGGAATGCTAGTATACAAGACTTTCTGTTTTAAAAATGTCCTTTTTATGGAGTTGGACTTGGGAACTGATGCCATTATTCAGGGCTTATATTATTTTCACATTATTTAAGTGTATACAATTTTGTCCTCTTGATTTGATTTATATAGGCACTTTGGTACATTTTAATATGAGTGTTAGACATTTTTTTTATGTTCAGTCTCACATCTTTCTAACCCACTTTTTTGCTTTATTTATTACTGTTGCATCAGTTGAACAGAGATGTAGCCTGCTAACTCCTCATGTTAGATCTGCTCCCAAACTGTGTTTTCTGCTTGGTGATTTTTTGGTGACTTCTCTTGGGCCTCAGCTAGTCCAGTGCATTTCATACCTGACTCAATTCTTGATCAATACGGATAAGAGCAAGTGATAACATGCCCCTCTTTTCTGTGTCTCAGGCAAATGGTCTTGATGTGAATTCTTCACATTTCTTGAGAAGGCACTCAATAAGTTGTGTCCCAGTTGCTCACATTAGTCACTAGCTTGAGTGTAAACCCTTAGATTGTGTCATGCTTTCCATGCTGGTCAAAACCCACTTAGGTTTATACCAGTAGATATTACTTCCCCAAACAAATTACCTGCACCTCAACTCAATCTCTATTGTTTAGTTTCATTGAAGCTGAAAGAGTACAGAAGGGGAAAAACATGGTAGGCATATTTTAGCATGTGCTCCCTTTTCTGTTGAGATTTTCTATTATGCAAATTTACTACTTAATACATTAGTTTTATTAAAACTAATGTATTTATGATAGGGAACAACCCATTCCCAAATATTGAATGCCCAAAGAGATCCTCGTTCCCGTTATCAGTTTGTTCAACTGCTGTTGGATTGCCTGCCTATCGTCCTCTGTGATTTGATCGTCTTAAGTATTCTTCCTGGTGTCCTACCAGCAGTGTGCCCTATACCACTCTTGATCAGCGCCCACATCACTCATTTACTCCAGATCATGCAGCAAATGTTTTATACATTCAAACCACATAACTCAGTACCATGAGCATAATGTTAAATGAAATGGGAAGATTTTGCAGAGAGAAAAATTGTGCTGATACAGTGTGATAATATAAAGTCAAGCATTTTATAGTTAGCGTCCCAGTGCAAGATAATTGCATTTTCCATTGCCCAGAAAAAAAATACAGTTAACAGACATATTAATAAGGTCAGCATAGCCATTTTATTCTTCCAGCACTGAAGCAGATTTTCTTTTCTTCAGCTGAGCACCAGATGTATGAAAACACATATGCTAAAACATGGTGGCAATTTTTTTGCCATGAAAATTTCATAAAAGAGGAGTCAGGGTTCTGCAATCACACTGACTCTTAGACGTACACATTAAGCAAATGATGTCAGAATCATCTGAACCCTTGTTTTCTCCCTATCTCCTTTGGTTGAGCGCATGTAGTTGAGAACATGGACTTTGCATGCATGGATGATGCAATTCCTTTGTCTGGGCTTATCTGGAAGCCCAGGAACTGAGGATCTGTGTGATTGTTGCAGTTGACCCTGATGTACTGTGTCACACCCCCTTGGCTTTTCTATGACTTCAGACACTGATGAAGTAGAAAAGTTCAATTTCACCTCAGACTGACCACATTTCACCATAAGTATGAGCATGTCTTTGAGATTTCTGCCCACATCCTTCTTCTATGTTGCTGGAGCTTCATCACCCAGATAACTATAGCAGCCAGCGCATGAGCATGTTATTGCCCCAGGAGAAACCATCAACCAGTGGAGTCAGGAACCCTTTATATACTTTCCAGTCTCTCAGGATTTAGGTGGGGAGTCATGGGGGACATCTCAGATGTACCCTTGGATTCAAGGCCTGGTTCCCCATAGCGGTAACCTCAGTAGTGGACCCTTATATTAGTTTTTCCTTTCTCTCTGCCTCATCAGTTATGCTTCCTTGGATCACATTCCAAATAAACTATTTACATCCAAGTCCTTGTCTTAGGCCCTGATTTGGGATCACAAACTAAGACAGTGATGTTAGTTCAAGTATGTAATGTTTCTGAATCAATGCTAATTCATCTATGAAAAGGGAATATCAAGGTCTACCTTACAAGGTTGTTGAGAGAACTGGATATCACTTATACAAAGCACTTATCTCTATCCATGGCACATGCCTCACTTTAAAAACTGATAGGTAAATTGTAAGAAATATACAAATTTGAATGCCTAATCCTAACATGATTTATATAGAGAAGGCAAGAAAGAGAGAGATTGATCAGAACTGAGAGATGCTACAAGCATAAATACTTACCATTTTCTACTTCTATTATCCAGAGACAGTTACCACAAGGCGTGATCAGTCCTTTCATAGGACCAGCCTTTGCACTTGTGTTAGCAAAGATTGGGTTGCCCTACTGTTATGTTCCTTCTTCCCTTCTCTAACAATTAGGAAGTAGGGATAAACTAATTTTCTTAGTTTATTCACCTTCTATTTTCATTACATTAATCCTAACCAATAAAGCATTCTACTTCCATCAAGGATTTTATTTCCATCCAGCAAACTCAAGTGTACCCAAATTTCTCACAAGCACCTCATTTCCGCAGCATTGTTTTGTTGGGAAATTAGTTCTTTCATGTATAGAGCACATTGAGAAACTAACATTTACTTCTTCAAGCTATGTTTGGTTTAGTTATAGAAGTACAAATAATAAAATCAGAGTCATTTTTAAGCTAAGAGTAGTAAATTTTGACGGTACAAATCTTCCAAAATTAGTGTATGTTTTTCTACCTTATTCCATAGAATACACTGAACCTAATTAAACGTTTTTAAATGTATGCCCTCAGGGTTATCATAACTAGCAACCAGGTGATACTTTAGTTAATGAGAAGCTTGGACTAGAAGTCATTGTTGATTCTATACTAGTTAATAAATGCTGTTAAATAAATTATTGAAGATTGAATGATTGATTTTTCCGAGGTCTCTTTCAACTCTAACAATCTATGACTGACCAATTCTTTGGAAACAAATCTTCTTTCACAAAGTTGGCCTAAGTTCCTTCAGAAAGCTGGAGGCACCCCTGTTCTTAGTTGTCAACTGGAGTTGTCACAGTTAAGACCATAGTTTAGTTTCTTAAGTGGGCCATGCTAGAACTGCCTTGTTGTGGCTGAGATGAAGAGACAGCTTAACCCTGAAGTTTACGTGTTCCAGCCAGAATTTTTACACAGGAGGAGCAATCAAGTTGGAATGACATTTAGCAGATTCATCTTGGAGCAGGGTGTGCATAAGAGCATATTACTTTTTACTTTAGCGGATGTGCTTTTTTTCAGACGGTGTTAGGATTTATGAAAATTATGGAGTGCTAACATCTCCCAAGTCTTACTAATACACTATGCCATTGATAAAATTTCATTTCCAAAGAGTTGAAACTAACTCTGTTAGAGTTCTATGTAAAATATGAGTAGGTTCTGACTGAAGTTCTGAGGATATCATAGTAAGGATATGCAAGAACAGTATTGAAAGGACTTGT
>NW_006286587.1:10537937-10539373 GCF_000327345.1 Myotis davidii
TGATTCAATAAACCAAGTAAAATTAGGCTTTTATTTTTGTTGTTGTTGTTAATGCTCACGCAAAATTCAAATCTTACGTGAATTTTGGGAAACCCTTTATATATATATATATAAAATTTTCATAAATTAGTGCAGGCTGGAATAACAAAAATACCACAAACTGGGTGGCTTAGATAACAAACATTTATTTCTCATAGTTTTGATGGTTGGAAAGCACCAGTAGATCAAGTGTCTGGTGAAGGCCCACTTCCTGTTTTGCAAAAGACAAGTCTTCTTCTCACTGTATTCTCACCTTCTCACATGAGAGAAAGCAGAGAGAGGAGAAGAAAGCTCTCTCACTTCTCTTCTTATAAGGGCACTAATTCCATTCATGAGAGCTGTACCCTCAAGACTCAATTACCTCTCAAAAAGCAGTTTTAATTAAAATGTGCCTTAAAGAAGGCCTCTTTGGATTGAGGTAATTAGGTGTTCTGTTTGCTTCTTGAATTTGAGTATCTATCTCTTTCAATAGATTTGGGAAGTTCTCATCAACTTTTTGGTGAGCCTATTTTATTTTATTTTTTTTTTTAGAGTTGCTATGATAAGGTATTTTTTTTTTTAAATTTAAATCTTTATTGTTTCTGTTCAATTCCCTCTCTCTTCTGGCATGCCTATTATTCTTATATTGCCCTTTCTGATTCAGTCAGATAGTTCTCATACAGTTGGCTAATATTGATTTTTATGCTCAACTCTCTCTTCTTCCTTGTCATTTCTAGATTATAATTTTCTCTATCACTAATTCTTTCTTCCACCTGGTCTTGCTCTATTTCCTATCATCACTAGTTCATTCTTGATCTTTTTTATTGAGTTCTTCATCTTCAGAATTTCAATTTGGTTCTTTTGTAAATTTCTGTCTCTTTGTTAAAGTAGTTGTTTAGTTCACTTATTTGGTTTCTGAGTTCATTAAACTGCCTATCTGTGTTTAGGGGTTTTTTTTTTTCACTTCATTCCTTTCTGATTTTATATTTCTCTTCTTTCACTGGTAATTTCTTCCACATTTACTATTTTTATGGAGTGGTTTTCCTAAAACTTTGAACTGAATGTTTATATTTAACATTAGATTATTTTCTAATATATGCACTTAAGGTTTCATGTTTTCTGCATTACTTAGTAAATGTTTTAAAACAAGTATCTGTAGCACTTCATAAAAAATACTTTTTACTTCATTTCACAGCTTTTTTTGGTATGGCTTATTTTGTCATTTATTTCTGAGTAGTTTTCATTGTTGCTTTTAGTTGCATTTTAACTAAATGATTTATACATTTAAAGAGAAATTATGAGCAATTAAATTACTTTAGAAGAGGGTATAGATATAATTTAAAAATTTATAATTTTATTTCATTGCTTTAGAAAGAAGTATCTTGAATAATTTTCTATCTTTGTATTTAAATTTTTCT
>NW_006286587.1:10540190-10548166 GCF_000327345.1 Myotis davidii
AGGCCACTTTGATTGCGGTAATTAGGTGTTCTGTTTGATTCGTTGTTTTGAGCATCTATCTCTTTCAATAGATTTTGGAAGTTCTCATCAACTTTTTGGTGAGCCTATTTTAATAGGCTCTCTGTTCAATTCTCCCTCTCTCTTCTGGCATGCCTATTATTCTTATATTGCCCTTTCTGATTCAGTCAGATAGTTCTCATACAGTTGGCTAATATTGATTTTTATGCTCAACTCTCTCTTCTTCCTTGTCATTTCTAGATTACTATTTTCTATATCACTAATTCTTTCTTCCACCTGGTCTTGCTCTATTTCCTATCATCACTAGTTCATTCTTGATCTTTTTTATTGAGTTCTTCATCTTCAGAATTTCAATTTGGTTCTTTTGTAAATTTCTGTCTCTTTGTTAAAGTAGTTGTTTAGTTCACTTATTTGGTTTCTGAGTTCATTAAACTGCCTATCTGTGTTTAGGGGTTTTTTTTTTTCACTTCATTCCTTTCTGATTTTATATTTCTCTTCTTTCACTGGTAATTTCTTCCACATTTACTATTTTTATGGAGTGGTTTTCCTAAAACTTTGAACTGAATGTTTATATTTAACATTAGATTATTTTCTAATATATGCACTTAAGGTTTCATGTTTTCTGCATTACTTAGTAAATGTTGTAAGACAAGTATCTGTAGCACTTCATAAAAAATACTTTTTACTTCATTTCACAGCTTTTTTTGGTATGGCTTATTTTGTCATTTATTTCTGAGTAGTTTTCATTGTTGCTTTTAGTTGCATTTTAACTAAATGATTTATACATTTAAAGAGAAATTATGAGCAATTAAATTACTTTAGAAGAGGGTATAGATATAATTTAAAAATTTATAATTTTATTTCATTGCTTTAGAAAGAAGTATCTTGAATAATTTTCTATCTTTGTATTTAAATTTTTGTGTGTCATAATACATTATTTTTCAATATACATTAGGAGATCTTTACATTGGAGATCCGTTACATTGGAGATCCGTTCCTATGGCACCACGTAACACGATTTTCGTTGTAAGTCTGAACCCACCTACATAAGCACCTATGGCACTCACATGCAGCACATACACAGCAGTAATGAAGTGAAACAGTAAAAAAAAAATTAAAAGAAAGATAACAATTCCTGACCTTTACTTGTGGTAAATAAATAATAAAAAACATAAACACATATGTACATATGTTGAAATGATGGGGCTTTTTATTTTATAAATAAATGGGTGATGGCGGTGTAACCACGAAACAATGTACATCGAGTCCAATGTAACCTGAGGACTGTCTGTAATTTATTGCTTGATACATGGGTATAATTCCTGGGTACATTATATCATATATATATATATATATATATATATCCCACGAAACAATGTACATCGAGTCCAATGTAACCTGAGGACTGTCTGTAATTTATTGCTTGATACATTGGTATAATTCCTGAGGAATTATATACACACACACACACACACACACACACACACACACACATATACATATATATATATACACAATTTTAGATCAGGCTTGTTTTAATAAGTAAATATTTTAATCATTTAATTATTTTATATACTCAAATATCTAGAAAGTTTTGCTATGATCTTCAGTTGTTCTTACAAAATACTCAATATCTCCTTGTTTTTAATCTATTATTGCTTTATAGATTTTGAAGCAATTTAGCATAATGTCGCAAAAAGTGAAATATTATTTGACCATAACTTTGCAAAATAAAGACTCTTTATTGGTTCCATTTTATACTTTTCACATTGAATTATTTGATAGTAATATTGCCATTAACTCTTGCCTTTTGCTATTCTATTGTCTGTTATACTGCTATATCTTCCTAGATAGAATCTTTCTGTAACCATTTAGTTATATGTAGCTCTACCCATTTGGAGTCTCTAACGTTTAATAAAGGAATTTAAACCATTTACATTTATTATAATGATTGAAATATTTGGGCTTATTTTTGACAGTTCATTTTTGTTTTTTTCCTGTACTGTTTCTCCCCCATGCCTCAGCTATATCAATTGTTGCTAGCCAGATGCCAGGTTAAGCTGAAAATACAGGTAAAATATATTTGAAATTCAGGGAGGAAAGTTCTAAAACCAACCATCTGGAAAATGGTACATCTGTATGCCATTGCCTAAATGCTACATAATGTTGTATGGCATAAATTTTCTGCAGCACTTTATAAAAATATGCTGTTTTGATACACAAAGGTGACCTTACTGACCTTTCCATCTGTGAGACATGTGCTTTGAGCTGCTTTGCATTTTTTGGTGAAGAGTTGTGCGGGGCCATGGCATACATTTATATGATGGCTTCTCAAAGTTAGAATTTGGATACTGTGGATTTGGAAAATTTTCTTCTCTGCATCCCTATAAGAATTATATTTTTAATATTTTATAATTCATATCTCTTGGTCACTCTTAAGCTGTTTTGACAAAATTTAGGTGGTCATAAATGTATTATCCAAACTGGGATGCTTTTTATCATAAAAGGGGATATTATTAATAATTAATAATTTGCAAATAGTTATGAACTGGGACCATCTGGTGCAAAATGGGATGTAAAGTCATCCTAACCAGACTAGTAGAAGGAAAAGATTATAGGTCTAATATGAATGAAAATTTTGTTCCCACACTCTTCTACCCATAAAAATACTTTCTAGACAAGGTAGCAGAATATTCAGGCTGGGTTTGGAGGTTTGTCGAGGAGCAAGATTTGAATGAGAGAAGAGCTTATGATGCTGTGACACATTCAACTCCATAGCATACCTGATACTCTTGACTAGCTGTCAGGGTAGAATTGTAAACACACCCTTGCTGAAAAAAATCCAGATTCTCCATTTACACAATGTGCTAGAGGTCTGATTACATGCTCCCATTTTTATTTCTTTGTCTCTTGTATGCATTATGGCCCTATCACTATTACTCCATTTTTGTAAATTTTGATAGTCATTTTATCTTGAATGGCCTGGATTATCCAGTGCCTTTATGCCACTGAACTTCTTCCTGTGTTCCAAATTTAATGCATTCAAATTAGTTTTCCCTTATGGGCTCCTTCCTCAAAGGAGCACAGGCCTGTCAACAGAATTCTTTGGTCTCAGAATATAAGAGGCTCTACTCAAACCATGATATGTCAGCTCTCTGCTCTCTCCTCCTTGGTAGTTTCCTTTTGGTAAATTACATAGTATAGCTAGATTGGCTCCCTACAAGTATATCTCATAGCATAAAACGTAGAATATTTTCAGAGGTGCCTATTTTAAAAGCCAGTTCAGCAGCATCTGTGCTTCAATCTGGCCATCTCTAGTTCTAGGGCAATTTGCAAACACCAAACTCCAATGATGAACTACACATCACCACTCCATGTCTGCAAAAGAAGAACATTAACTTAGCACAGTTTGATGTCTAGAAGAAAATGTACAGCCTCATAAAGTTTGAAGAGAGCTTTTTTATGTACTTTAAACTTTAGTGTAATGCCTTTATGAGACAAGTTCTGGGGACAGGAGCAATATTATTTCAGGCTAGCTAGTGTTACAACAGCCTTTTGCAGCAGTAGTTGAATGAATTTTTATTCAAAGCCAACTATATACCAAGCAATATGCTGAGAGTTCTAGAAATATATAAAAAAAATATGAAATAATGTGTCATCATGTAGTTACCTAATGAATGGGTGCACATTTAAGTGCTGTAATATTTCTAAGAAAGTAGAGCTCAGTACTTGGTTGGCGATTTAGACTTGGGAAACAAAATTTCCACCCCACAGTGTGTCTCTCTGGCATGAGGATTATTTTATACTTTAAGAAGCAAAAGACACAGGAAGAATCTTTGACTTTCCCACAAACTGTCTGAAATAATTAAAAATAGAAGGCCTGTCATAAAAAGAACTACCACCATATATAACCATAGTAAGTATGAACTAGGTGTGGTAGACGGGAAGAAACCCAGCAAGGCCCGTATGACCAAAGTCCTCTCTGTGATCCATTGCCTCTAGATGACCCAGCAAACATTTATTTACTAACTATTAATTATTTTCATCTCCCTGTGAATTGCCTTCCTCACCTTTGAAGTCTCAAACCATTACCCACTTCTCCTTAGCTCAAGATGGCATATAATCAGGCACAATTGCCTGATTTTTCTTTGAGCACCATATTCTTTTGGAACCCCCATATGTATAGACATAATAAAATTTGCTTGTTTTCTCCAGTTAATCTGTCTGCTGTCAGTTTAATTAGTAGCCCAGCCAGCAGAACCAAGAAGGGTGGAGGAAATTTTCATCCTCCCTGATGAACTTAACATGAAGGTAGCAAGAATCATTGGGCAGAAAGGAAGACACTGGGTAGAGAACACTGGATGTAGAAGGGCATGGCAAATATGAATGCAGAAAGGCATGGCTGGACACTCAATTGTGTTTGCTGGGTAATCATAATAAATATATTTGGATGGGGTAGGCTCTGTTTGCTTAAGGAGTTCCTTAAAAACTAGGCAAAATAAAAGTGCATGATGTGAGGAAGCCATGAAGGATATTTGAATGAGAAGGTATAATAAAGCCCTCTGTATCTTAGAGGGTTAAATATGATTATAACATGACTAAGCTAAGTTGGAAGAAGCCCCTAAAAGTCAAGGACATTAGCTTACAATACACACCTGGTTCTCAAATGATGATGTTTCATTCAATATTATTTTGTAATAGTATTGATGAGATGCCATAGGAACTTAACTCTTATTTATATCAATTAGCTTATGATCAAATTGATTTTGTTATATATCATTTCACTAAACACAGAACGTATTGGTGGGTGTTGAGGACTTACTATAGTTGTTATGTTTTAGGAACTTTCGGACATTTAACTCGGCATATAAAAGAAGTAAAAATCATGATACATAAAACATGCATATTCTTTTTAATCTTTACCCAAGGATATGTTTATTTATTTTAGAGAGATAGAATGGGAGAGAGAGAGAAACATCAATGTGAGAGAAACATTGACCAGTTGTGCCCCAACTAGGGATCAAACCTGCATCATAGGTATGTGCCCTGACTGGGAATTGAATCCAAAACCTTTTTGATATATGAGATGATGCTTTAACCAACTGAGTCACCTGGCTGAGGTAAGATATACATATTCTTACATATATCTGGATATTTTATTTCCCCATATTTTAGATAATTTGATTTTATTAATGTGCAAAGGCATCATTTACTAATACTAGATATATTTTAGTATTAACAGGTAACACAGTATTTTCTCTACTATCCTATATAATAAAAGCCTAATATGCTAAGTGTCCAACCATTCGTTCAACTATTCAACCAGTCACTATGATGCACACTGACCACCAGGGGGCAGATGCTCTAACCAATAGGTTAGCTTGCTGCTGGGGTCCAAGGTCTGGCCAATCAGGACTCGGGGAGATGGGCCAGACATGCCCTGGAGCCCTCCCATGCTCCCTCCCCAGCCCTAATCGTGCACCAGTGGGGTCCTTCAGCCTAGCGTGTGCCCTCTCGTAATCCGGGACCCCTTCGGGATGTCAGAGAGTCAGTTTCGGCCTGATCCCTGCAGGCCAGGCCAAGG
This sequence comes from Myotis davidii, assembly GCF_000327345.1. Classification (NCBI taxonomy): domain Eukaryota; kingdom Metazoa; phylum Chordata; class Mammalia; order Chiroptera; family Vespertilionidae; genus Myotis; species Myotis davidii. The sequence goes on from NW_006286587.1 coordinate 10,545,793, forward strand.
GACCCCACTGGGCATGAATCCATGCACCGGGCCTCTAGTAAATGATATAAAATAAAATGTTCAGCCCTAGCTGGTTTGGCTCAGTGGATAGAGCATCGGCTTGTGGACTGAAGGGTCCCAGGTTCAGTTCCAGCCAAGGGCACATGCCTGGGTTGCAGGCTCAATCCCCAGTGGGGGGTGTGCAGGAGGCAGCCAATCAATGATTCTCTCTCATCATTGATGTTTCTATCTCTCTATCCCTCTCCCTTCCTCTCTAAAATCAATAAAAATATATACAAAAAATGTTCGTTAATTTTTGTAAGCTCGATCTTGATATGTTTCATATGTAGAAAATTGAGTGATGGTAAGTCAGTCCTTAAATTTGGTCCTTGTGGGATTCTAAAACATTACTGGGATAGTTTGAGTTTTAAGTAAATGGTAGATGATTGTAATAATATTACTCAGTATATTAATTATTGCAAAGTATAATATTTTTAATTATAATATACATATATTTTATAAGTTTTCTTGTTTAGAGAAAAATATTGGCTAAATCTTTTGTAAAAGTCAGATGTATTTAAGAGTACAGAACATCTCTCTAATATGCACATAGACTGAATGGCAGAACAACTGAACAACTGGTCACTATGACATGCGCTGACCACCAGGGGGCATGCGTGGAACATGCCAGGTATTGGCCATGGTGGGATGGTGGGGCAGGTGAGAGGGGGCGCCAGACCAAGGCGGGGCTCTGGTCACTGTCATCGAGGCAAGCCTCTGGTGGTTACTGAAAATTCTTTACTCCCGCACACCACGGTCCCTCCCGGTGCTTGCACCTGCTGCTGGCACCAGCCGCGCTCACACCTGCTGCCAATACCTGGTGCTGGCTCCGATTGCCCCTGAGTGATTCTCCACCTCCCCCTGCTCCTGAGGGGCAATCGGGGTAGCAGCTGCCGCTCGCACCTGCTGACAGTGTTGACCCTGCTTGCACCCACTGCTGGCACTGGCCCCAATCACTCTGCAACATCAGCAGGTGCGAGCAGGGCCAGTGCCATCAGCATGTGGGAGTGGTGGTGGAGGGAGTGGGGCTGCAGGCAGATAGGGGACCAGGGGCTGCAGTGGGAGTGGCCGGGCAGGGGCACGGAGGATGGGCCGAGAGCCAACCCTGTGCCCACTACAGCTTTGGGGCCCACAGTTCCTTTCAAGGTGCACGAATTCATGCAGTGGTCCCCTAGTGTATAATAATGAGATGTACATGTGCAAGTAACATCCTGCTTTGTACTTTAATTACTATTTATATGCAGTGTGAATTAAAAATAAAATAAGATGAGGTGAGGAAAGGAAAAGGGAATGGGAATATAATTGACTTAGTAGTTTTGCATTCTAGCTGCTTAAATTAACAGCTTTCTAGTGCAAAACAAATGTGATTTGGAAAAGCTAAGAATAGCTAGGACCATGCCATCCTCTTTAGGAAAAAGTTGTTTATGTTCTTAATATTTATTTGATTTTTATTAATGTACAGCAAAAAAGCAAAGTATGTGACATATTTGTGTCATAGAATATATTTATAATCAATTTCCAATTGAATGTACAGTAGTGCCCCCCTTATCTGTAGTTTTGGTTTCTGCAGTTTCAGTTACCCATGGTCAATCAAGTTCCAAAAATATTAAATTGAAAATTCCAGAAATAAACAAATTATAAATTTTAATTTGCTTGCTGTTGAGAGTAATGTGGTAAAATCTCTGTCCAGCCCAGGACATGGATTACCTCTTTGTCCAATGTTTCCACACTGTATGCATTCCCCATCCATTAGTCACTTACCAGCTGTCAGATTGATTGTTGAGGTATCATACTGCTTGTGTTCAAGTAATACTTATTTTACTTAATAATGGCCCCAGAGCGCAAGAGTGGTGATGCTGGCAATTTGGAGATATCAAAGAGAAGCCATAAAGTGCTTACTTTAAGTGAAAAACTGAATCCAGTACAATAAAATATTTTGAGAGGAGACCATTCTAAGCATTCACATAATGTTTAGAATCTTTCTGTTTTATTATTAGAAACTAAAGGCCTGGTGCACAAATTTATGCACAGGTGAGGTCCCTCCCAGCCAATCAGGGCTGTATCACCCAGTCCCAATTGGGGCTGGCTGGGGGGAGGGACCACGGGAGGTTCGCTGTGGGAGTGCACTGATCACCAGGGGGCAGCTCCTGCATTAAGCATCTGCCCCCTGGTGGTCAGTGCACTTCATAGCTATTTGCCGGTTGGCCAGTTGTTCTGGTCAGCTGGTCATAATTGTCGCTTGGGCTTTTATATACATAGATTATAGTTGTTCGTGTCTTACTGTGCCTAATTTATAAATTTAAATTTATTATAGGTATTTATAAATAGGCAAAAG
>NW_006286587.1:10549063-10551142 GCF_000327345.1 Myotis davidii
GAACGACCAGTCACTATGATTCGCACTGACCACCAGGAGGCAGACGCTCAATGCAGCTGCCCCCTGGTGGTCAGTGTGCCAGAAGCTGGACTCACAGGCCTAAGCTGTCAGTTGGGCATCCCCCGAGGGCTCCCGGACTGCAAGAGGGATGTCTGACTGCCCACTTGGGCCCAATCCCCCAGGGAGTGGTCCTAAGCCAGCGGGTGGACAGCCTCCGAGGGGTCCCAGACTGCAAGAGGGCATAGGCCGGGCTGAGGGCCCCCCCTGAGTGCACAAAAATTCATGCACCGGGCCTCTAGTATGTATATATGTATATAATTAATTTTAAAAGCATTATATCTGCCAATTATCTAAACTGTCCATCACAAGCTAAGATAATCTAAAAATAAATTTTAAAATAATATAATGTTTTTTTCTTCCTTCAAAATATACAATATATATGTGTTTTGGAAAAATTAGAAAATACAAATAAATAAGATAAATTACCATCCCAAATTTCACTATTATTTCACTTTATACCTTTTCTGGCTCCCCTCTCCTCTATATAGATATACAAATATTAATAACAAATACATTTTTTAAAAGAGTTAAAGCATATGTATTGTTTTGTATTTAGTTTTGTCTACCTAATATATTCTAAACATCCTCTCATGGTAGCAAATGTAGGGCTTCATCTTCATTTTTACTGATAGCCTAATGTTCTAATCTATGACAGTATCAAAATTTACATGTTTAGTTCTGTTTCTAATCATTCATAGTCTAAGTAACCACATTAGTAACATCCTTGTAAGCACATGTTTGTTTGTATGTGTAGTTTTCCCCTCAGAATGAATTACTCGGAGAATTGCTATGCCCAATATTATGCAGTTCTTAAGATTCTTACTATTATACATTGTCAGATTTTTCTCTAGAAATGTTTTGTCTGTGTATATACTAACTAGCAGGGAAAATACTGTCTTGCTGAAAGACATGGACTTATATGTGTATATGTATTATTTATATTCTATGCAGAACCAAATTAATCAATTGAATTCTATACCACACATATGTATTTTGATGGTTTTTTTCCACAATAAAATGATCCCAATAACAATGAAGATTTTTATACTCTAGGGAGGAGTTTCTATCTTTATTATGAAAAGTCAGATTTCCCTACTAAGATGAAAATCCTCCATTTGAATGATTTTAATATTAATGAAACTTTTGGCTTTCCAAAATTTATTTTTTGAAATTTTTAACAAATATTTCAGGACTTCCAGTACCTTTGAGACATATAATATAAAATCAGTTTTATCTGTATTAAATATACAGGAACTGATCATTATGTATTAAATGGCAGGTGATAGAGTATTGTTCCCATCTTTGTTTTCACTTTTTGAAGTTGAAAGTGATTGGATTGGAAGGGAATTTTCTTTATTTAATGCCACATATTCACTCATCTGTCTCACTCTTCTGTGGTTTACATACATTTGAGTAAAGGATTAAAATTTTACTTCAAAGGATTGAAATTTGAATCATGATTTGTACTTGCTTTTTTTTTTTTCTGCCCCCTGGTGGTGGTCAGTGCACATAGCTATTTGCCGGTTGGCCAGTTGTTCTGGTCAGCTGGTCATAATTGTCGCTTGGGCTTTTATATACATAGATTATTGTTGTTCGTGTCTTACTGTGCCTAATTTATAAATTTAACTTTATTATAGGTATTTTTACATAGGAAAAAGCATAGTATGTACACAGTTCAGTGCTATCCTGGATTTCAGGCATCTGCTGGTGGTCTTGAAATATATCACCCATTGCCCTGCCAGTGTGGCTTAGTGGTTGAACATCAACCAATGAACCAGGAAGTCACGGTTTGACTCCTGGTGAGGTCACAAGCCCGGGTTGTGGGCTTGACCCCCAGTAGGGGGCTTGCAGGAGGCAGCCAATCAATGATTCTCTCTCATCATAGATATTTCTATCTCTTTCTTCATATCCCATTCTCTTTCTGAAATCAATAAAAACATGTTTAAAAAATATATTAGCAAAAAAAGCAGCCACACAATAATTTAACATCTTTCCAATTTGACCAAAAAATAAAAATTC
>NW_006286587.1:10551280-10551484 GCF_000327345.1 Myotis davidii
GGCAGCAAAAATGAGGTTTGATTGATGACTGTTAGGTGATTTTCAATTCAATCCAATGATTTCAATTCCCCTTCCATCTAAACAGTTTTGATAAGCATCTTTTAGCTCCAAGTGTGATCCTAGGAGATAGGTCTAGAAAAGAGGATCTCAGAGACTAAGTGAGAATTTCAAGCAGTTAAAGAGATAACAAATGAGATGTGTTAT
>NW_006286587.1:10552407-10554506 GCF_000327345.1 Myotis davidii
ATCCCAATAACAATGAAGATTTTTATACTCTAAGGAGGAGTTTCTATCTTTATTATGAAAAGTCAGATTTCCCTACTAAGATGAAAATCCTCCATTTGAATGATTTTAATATTAATGAAACTTTTGGCTTTCCAAAATTTATTTTTTGAAATTTTTAACAAATATTTCAGGACTTCCAGTACCTTTGAGACATATAATATAAAATCAGTTTTATCTGTATTAAATATACAGGAACTGATCATTATGTATTAAATGGCAGGTGATAAGAGTATTGTTCCCATCTTTGTTTTCACTTTTTGAAGTTGAAAGTGATTGGATTGGAAGGGAATTTTCTTTATTTAATGCCACATATTCACTCATCTGTCTCACTCTTCTGTGGTTTACATACATTTGAGTAAAGGATTAAAATTTTACTTCAAAGGATTGAAATTTGAATCATGATTTGTACTTGCTTTTTTTTTTTTACTGTAAAATAGGTAATCTTCCCTCTCTAATTGTTGTTATCAATCTCCTATTTAGCTTACTTGGTTCATTGAAGAATCTATCTCTTGAATCAGTTTCTTTCTCTACACCATCTTAAGTCATGTTAGCCTCATACAGTTGTCCCTTGGAATCCCATTTGAGAAGTCTTACCTTCTCAATTCCTTGCCTTCCTTACAAATGTTTACCTTTTGTCTCCATCACACCTTGGGCCCTGTATCACCAGAAATTACATCACTCATGAAATCTCATTTTCTAATACACCATGGCTTATTTGCTCCCGGAGCTCCATTATAATTATCTGACCTTATTGAGATAACTAATCCATGACCCCGCCACCTTCTCACTATCCATCATCCTCTCCTGTCTTCCTTTCTCCTCTGGTCTAACGTAGACTCCATGGTTTGTTATTGTAACTCCTATACAAATAGCCTGAACTCTGCCTGCCTCCTTTTCATAGCCTCTTAACAAACCCTGTCTTAGTTGAACCTAGTTTGCCTTTTCTAAACAACTAAATATTACTACAGAAGAAAATCTCATAGGGAAGCCATTCATGATAAAAAATCTCTAAAATACCCTGACAGGTGTGGCTTAGTGGTTGAGTGTGAACCCATGCACCAAGAGGTCACTGGTTTGATTCTTCATATCCCATTCTCTTTCTGAAATCAATAAAAACATGTTTAAAAAATATATTGCCCATGGGTAAGGAGGATATATTAATACTATATTATTAATTCATTTATTGATGTATTAATTTTAATAGATGCCAGACATCCTCCTACCACTATTAGCATTTATTTGTATCCCTTCCTAATTTGTGTATATGTAGAGTATTTCCCCCCAAAATGTGATTATGTTGAAACCTTCTCTTTTTTGGGGGGAGGGGGGGTAGAAAACTACTAATTTGTACTTAATAAGACATAATGAATTTAGAGTTATTTATTTCCAAAAATGAGGTTTGATTGATGACTGTTAGGTGATTTTCAATTCAATCCAATGATTTCAATTCCTTCCATCTAAAAACAGTTTTGATAAGCATCTTTTAGCTCCAAGTGTGATCCTAGGAGATAGGTCTAGAAAAGAGGATCTCAGAGACTAAGTGAGAATTTCAAGCAGTTAAAGAGATAACAAATGAGATGTGATGAGTGCTGTTAAAAACATGCAAATGAAGATAGTAGGAGTACAGAGAAGGAGAAAATAACTTTGCCTGAGGGAATGATAAGAAACTGAGGGGCCTTCTGCTGACTTTTCCTTGCCCTCTTTGCCCTAGTTTTTCATCTCCTGTCTAGTATTTGTGTATAGTCTTATAAATTCTCTCTCATTTGAGTGAGATAATTAAGAAAATAAGATAATTAGCACTCACAAGGCATTTGTAGATGTATTTAAATATGAAAAATTTTGCTTTAGGATAAAATTAATACACAACTTCTTCATTCTCTGTCATAACCATATATATATATGACTGTTATGACCGAACAATTGGAATGACTGGAACTATTGGTCAACCAGTCGCTATGACGCGCACTGACCACCAGGAGGTAGACGCTTAATGCAGGAGCTGCCCCCTGGTGGTAAGTGTGCTCCCACAGCCAACCTCCTGCAGCCCCTTCTACCCCCCA
>NW_006286587.1:10556063-10562173 GCF_000327345.1 Myotis davidii
TGAACTATTGATCATTATTTTTCTTTTTTAAAAATATATTTTTATTGATTTTAGAGAGGAACAGAGAGGGAGAGATAGGAATAACAATAATGAGAGAGACCCTACCCAGTTTGGCTCAGTTGCTAGAGCGTCAGCCTATGGACTGAAGGGCCCCGGGTTCGATTCCGAGCAAGGGCACATACCTGGGATACAGTCTCAATCCCCAGTAGGGGGCATGTAGGAGGCAGCAGATCGAGGTTTCTCTCTCATGGATGTTTCTCTCCCTTTCTCTCTAAAAAATTAATAAAAATATTTTTTTTAAAGTTCTAATGGGAAATTTTAGTATTAAGTACATAAATGTGAATTCTCCCACTTGTGATGATTATTTATACCTTTCTTTTTCCCATATCACTATTCATCCAGATGATAGCCTCCTAAAGTAATATTAATGAAATAAAGTGGCAAAACTCTCACTCTCACAGAAAGAATGAGTGCCTATGATTTAACCAAAACATTACTGAGAACTGATTTTCTTAAATGACTTTTTTCCCCTTCCTGTCAGTTAATTAACTTATAAAATATATGATTATAGTCTGTTAAAATTGGAGTTTTTCTTTCAGTACCTTTGGTTTTTTTTTAGTACTTCTACCTATCCTATTTCACCAATAAAATCACCAAATTATGACTATGTGCCCATTTTGGTTGCTTTACTTATACTTTTAGAGGAAGCAGAGTATAAAGAAATTGAAATATGAAGAGACAGTTTTGATTCCTTTGATTTTATACTTGTTAAGCTTGTGACTTTAAACAAATTGCCCAACTTCTCTAAGATTCAGTTTGCCTATTTGTAGCCTGGAGTTAATAATACCTACCTCATTGGATTATTTGGCGAATCTAATGAGATGGGTTTGTAAATGTGATTTGTGATCTGTAAAGCCCTACACATGTGCAACCTGTTATCAGTTGACCATCTCGCATTCAGAATTTTTTCCATAATGTAAAATTATTGTTATTTGAAATTTGGTGTTCAGATTCATGGTTTTAAATATTGCTTACTGAAAATTTATAGTAAGTCTCATCTTTTCACAATGTCTATTTGGTCTCAGAAATATGGTTTGCAAAAGCGTTAAGTTTAAAGAACAATTTTTACAATCTTATTCCTTCTCAGAGGAGTAAGTGATGAATTTTCGATGAAACTGCATCATTATTGCTTACATACAGTGGATATATTTCCATGACTGTATAAATAAATTACTATGTAAACATTTGACTGAAACCAAATAAGTCTTATGTGGGAATGAAGGCAGTTTGTTGTTCTTGGCATACAATTTCTTCACAAAAGCATTTCTTAATCTTTTAATTTTCAAATACAATCATGTTTTTGAAGAAATATAGAAAGAAAAGTGCCCAAAGAGTAAGTTGACTGGGAAGTGTTTATTTAGCCCTCAGAAAACATGTGAAAATATCAAGAAACTTTGTCATCTTTAAATCTGGAATCATTTTGGAAGATCTGCTTTGAAAATTAAGCTTCTAACACTAAGGAACTGGCTTACCCAACGATCTTGTTTCAAGGCAAATAGAGAAGGCAAGTTGGCTGAAATGAAATCTGCTTCATTATTCACTAGCCTTAGGGATAATCACATTTAGGGGGAAAGGCTATAATTAGCTCAATTGTTGCTTTTTACCCGCATGTGGCAACATCTAGTGGTTTCTCTTTTATTTTCCTTCTTTTTATTAGGTCTCCAAATATTATTCCCAATTTATATATTTTAGATTTTGCAATTCTAATAAGTAATAGAGAAGTTGGTTGTAATACTCAATTCTATAATATTCACAGACCTAAATAGAAAATTTTGTATTTTTAAATGTTATACTTCAGTGTTATCAAGCTTTTGTTATATTCAGTTATTTTGCTGCACTCTATGTCCAAATATGAACAATTAAAAATGTATTATTCTTATCATAGTTTTCCAACATAAACCAATCTGAGCTTCTCTACCTTTCTTTGCTTGCTTTCAGCCTCCAGTAGGCTGAAAGAACTGGGGTTGAAAGTTAATTTTTAATTAGAGTTTAAAAGGTGAACATTATAATTAAACATATGGACACTCCCACAAGCATTGTTGCAAACAGCATGTTTATATGCAGACTCTCTCAAACCTCATGATCATAATAAAAATTATTTTTGTTTAAGACCATTTTGCCTAAGCTATGAGTTAAGTTTCCCTCATATTTCTTTTATTACTTCTAGTTTAAAATGTAAAACAAAAGTCATCTTCTTAATATATTTTTATATTCACAGTATTCATTTTTTCCAGAAATATTTATCTTTTGAAGATATCAAATTGATTTTTATGTGAATATTACAACATTTCTGCTATTAATTAAATAGGGTTGAACTACCAGGGGTTTTATTTCCTGTGGTCTATGACTTTAAAAAACGGTAGTGGTAGTACAGAATATAATGTTATGATGGTGATATGAATTTTTATGTCCAGTGCTTAAATATATTTTGTTAATATTTTGAATCCTTAATTTTTCATGTTGGTTTACCCAACATTTCTCTGGAATAACTAAATATATTAATTGATATACATGTCAATTAAGTGATTTTCACTAGGGATATCTACTGTAAAAATGGTAGAATTTATTTGCTGCGAAGCTTTCTTCATAGCCTAAGTGCATATGAGGAAATGGAGGGAAAGCAGTTTGAAGCTTAGGAAATGCCTTTAATGGAAGATTTCAGACTTCCTACTGCCCTCCAATTTAATGTTATACATATTCTCCATGGTGAAGATTTAAAGCATATAAATCATTAGGTTGATAGATGAAAAGTTATACTCTAAACACATTTTAGTAATATTTGTATTATATTTATATCAATTATATAAGATTTTTGGCTTTGTATGTATATGTTTAAAAGTTTAACGCAAGGTATAGATATAAATGGGGATAGCTATATTGATTTATGCATATGATTAAAAGAATACATATTGGTGTATTAATTTATGATTAAAAGAATAAATCCACAGAAGTGTTCTGGGTATGTCAGGGTGAGGAATTTACCCTCTGGCAGGGTACGGGCATTTGCAAATAGTTATTAAACTGCATAGTAAGTACAATAATAAAGGTATGGAAAAAAGAACTCGAGAAAGAAGAAGAAAGAATAGGAGGGGGTGGAAGCTGGGATGGCAAAGGCTTCCAGAAGAGATGACACTTAGGTTGAGCCCTATTAAAATGCATGATAAATATAACTATTAAAGCACTGGCAATGGGGATGGCAGAGGATGGTAAGGGAGCTGGTGAAAGATAGAAGTATTATTGGAAGATGGTGGACTTTACTGGAACTGTGGAGGATGAGTAGAATTCTGACAAACATAAATGCAGTAAGGTATCTAGATTGTGAACTAGCAGGAGGAAAGTCACAAATGGGGAACCTGCTGGACATATTCTGCAATATTCCCGTTTGATTTGATGTGAGCTCATAAGAGGGAGATAAGGCTGGAAAAATAGGTTTTCACAAGACTGTAGACCAAAATGCTAAATTGAGCTGGCTGGATTTTCGTCTGTAGGAAGATTCTTTCAGCGGCAGTGCATAGTAGGGGTTAGAAGGTGGAGAGAACAGAAGCAGAGTCATGTACTATGTGTCAAGAGGCAGTAATTGAATTCTAATAGTTAGGGGCGGATTTAATAAAGTCCTAAAGGCCATGGCAACAGCAATAGAAAGTAATGGGAACTGATGGAAGAGACATTGTGGATGAGGAAACAAGACTTGGCACTTGGCCCCATGTGGGGAGGAGGACAGAAGAGAGTTTCAGAATGAGCTGAGTTGGAGTCCATGTCGTGAGGGGGAAGGTAGTACTAAAGACAGAGATGGCTATCACTGCAGTAGGAGTAGGGCTGTCAATTGAATTAAGGTGTTGAAAGCACAGAGAGATTGACATTTGCAGCAGTCTTGGGAATTAAGAGCCTGGAGAATAGGAGAAACTCAGCTATTGAGTCTACCACACTGTCTGGAGATAGTGCTGACAGGATAAGAAATTAACATGTTTAGAAAGAAATGATTAGTTTTCAAAATGTGGCAAGGCCAATAGTACAAAAGTCATAAACTCCAGATCTCAATCAAGTCACTTTAATCTTTCATTAGCTTAATTTTCTCAGTTGTACGATGTGAAAAATAGTGCTAATTCTATGTCCATCTCCTAGATTTTGGGATTGTATTAAGGGTATAGTTTTGGTCAAACATCTGTATAGGAGACTATACAAACATAAAGATATGTTTTTATTATATTGAGAGAATGTCAAAAGGAAAATATGTAGCTAGTACTTTAATTTTTGCAATTGTACATTATAAGATGTTCTAAATTCAAAAATTTATTCAAATAATTAGCTTTTATAAGGTTTTTACTCTGTTCCAGGCATGATTTTAAGTACTATTTAAGTGTTAAACAATTTAACTTTTAAATTATCATCATGACATTGTGGCATTTTCGTTTTACAGATGAGGAGACCAAGGCTCAGAGAAATCCAATGGCATGTTTAAATCTGGGACTTGAACCCCAGCACTCAGGCTTCAGGGCCAGGCTCCTATTCATTAGTCCATTGCCTCCATCCGCTTCAGACCATGCTTCATTTTGTCATTGCATTTGTATTAACATGGCTTTCTTCAGTACAGACCACTCTTGTGTGGTCCAGATGCATGGCCTTTCCTTCCACACATTCTCATTTTCTGAAGACAAATTGATTGTGGACTGGTACTGAGTATTATAGGAAAAATTGACATGGCAGGAGAAAGCGTTCAGACTTTGGATCTAATCCAAATGCTTTAAGTTGAGCATTCTGTCTTGTTAACTGTGTGACCTTGAGAAAGTTGTTTACCACCCTTAACCCTGGCTCTTCATCTGTAAACACAGAGCTGTAAGAGAGTGAAATATGTGTGAAATACTTACAGGGTGTTTGGCTCATAAAAGTCAATCACCAGGGCTAACAGTAGGCGTAGCATGGAGAACCCACAATATTTTATAGGAGCCCACAAAAATGTTTTAATTTCTTTTAAAAACAGATGGTAAGAGTGAACTTTTGGTTAAATAAAATGTTTAATATATGATGTTAATACCAAAATAATAGTACAAATGATTTTTAATTTTTTTAAATGGAGCAAAAGTGTCTTGGGTCATGAAAGTCGTAATTTAGTCCTGGCAATCACTTCTTTCTTAGATCCCTTAAACCTCTTCTAGTGTCTGAGCCATGATGCTTTCCCCAATCATTTTGATTGATTCATTAGCCAACTAACTTCTAGCCTATATAAATTAAAATAAACTTAAAACTGACAATTATATTCCTCACCCAACATAATTTTCTACCTCCCTCTTAAGTAATAGTTCATTATTCCCTCTTCTGGGCTACCTCTGTACTGTGGTTAAACTTCTCACACCATACTTAAACTATTGATTTACACACCTGTGTCTTCTATGCCATCCAAGCAGCTTGAGAACATGGATTGTGTCTTGTCCACCCCTATCTCCCTAGGAATTAGCAGAGTACATGGCACATAGAATGGTGCTCATAAAAGTTTGGCAAATTAAGTTGATTCTGTTTGCCACACTGACATTGTATTGCTATCCATAGGCTAATTGCTGTTTGTAAATGTGCTTTGTAACTAAGATTTCACCTAAAACTTTAGATATCTGAAATGAAAATCATCATGTATCCTGCAAGATTAGCTCCTCCTTAATACTTTTCAATACTTTATAGCATCACTCTCTACCATCCTTACTATTCATTAAAAATTGAAAAGTAAAATAAATTATTTGTCAAGACTTCTTCCTTCACTTGCTAAATAAATGTAATTAACAAAGGGCCTATGAAAGTGGTCAGGGTTCTTAGATATCTTTATGTATGCATCCCCATGTTATAAATGATTGTGTCCCACTCATCTAATGGAATACAGTGTGAGAGTGAAAAATGAGCCTTAATTCTCAAGTACCAAAGACATACCAGTATTATCTTATTACAGAATGGGAGGCAACATACAGGGTGGGGCAAAAGTAGGTATACAGTTTTGAGTATGCAAAACAGTTTATTCTTGTATTGATATTATTTATTTATTTTTTTACACATTTCATAACTAGGGT
>NW_006286587.1:10562550-10565724 GCF_000327345.1 Myotis davidii
TATGTTTAATTAGTAACTCAATATGAGGGCGTACAGGATGATTTTCTTATTTTAGTATAACAACGGATAGTGTGTACTGTTAGCATGACATTTTTTGGTTGGCAGAGTACTTTTATGTGCATTGTTTCTTGTGATGCTTACAATCTCATGAGGAGGGTACTATTATCATCAATATTTTATAGAAGATGAAATTGTACTATGTGGACCTTAAGTGAATTAAATGGCTAGCAGAATTAGGACCAAATTCTGGGTCTTTGTATTTAAATGACCTCAGTGCTTCTAAGCCCTTGATGTCAGTAAGATCCAACCACAGCCCCCTGACACAATTGGAAGGCAGTCCAAAACAACCTTTCTCTGACCCTTCCCAGGCTCACCTTCCTGATATCTCATGCACCTTCATTGAGCACTTGGATATTAATCCATGCTTCACTTTCTTTGACGTGGATATTATATGTAGTCTCTACCATATTTTGAGTTTGGTCTGAAAGAAGTCACATTTCTTTTCTTTGTCAGATTAATAGCTCAAGAAATTGCATACCAGTATATCAAAATAGTTTCTCTTTCCTAAGATTTTCCATTCCTGCCTAATTATTCAGGAAACTTAAAGCTTACTAAATTCAAAGGGGAGTCATTCTACCTTCCAACTGCAGGCAGAGAACACATTTGAATTGAGCCATTAATTCTCACTGTTACTTCTGGTTGCTACACGCAGTTTTGCTGTGGTAGGCTCACCTTGCAAAGCTCTGCCACTAATGTTTGTTCCGTGTTGCCCAGTTGCTTTTGTAGGAATATGTCTGTCTCCAGAGCACAGGGATACCTGATGTTGGGTGCCAGGGTCACAACACCTTTGGTTCACATTTGCAGGTCCAGTCATTGTTCCCCAAAGCAGGGTGGCCTTGAGTCAGAATGCCTGAGTTTGGAGTGCTTCTTGCATAATCTTCTCTCAAAAACATCTATGTCCAAATGCAAGCCTCTAGTTAGTGTGCTCCCTTTCCTCAAGGCCATTTTATTTCAGCTTCTTATTGCTCTCTCCTGTCACAGAGTTTTGATGGAGGTCATCCTGATCCATCTTAATAGGTCTTTCAAACTGAATTGCAGGGAGTAGGGCTAGGTTCTTTCTTCTAGGGACATCAGGGGTTTCAGCAAAAGGCAATTTTGATCATATTCCAAATTCTCTCTCTCCTGTCTTCAAGAAGGAAGTTGCCTTTATGCCACACATTCACATGAGTAAGAGGAAACCTACAAGAGGCCAAGAAAATCAGTGTCTCTAACTCTACCTGAAAATGCTGATATCATTTAAAAATAACTCCCACCTGGGCATTCCACTTAATCTCTGTCTAAACATGCCTTCATCGTGCTTCAGCCTGGATAATGCTATACAGTTTTCACATGTACCTTTGCATTGCACAAAACCCACTGAGGCAGTTATGACGCATATTATTCCCTTCAATTCCTGGTAGAAAGATTGAAGACTATACATTAGACTCATTACAAATAGCGGGTTAGGGAATATGTTAGTGTCCTGGGGCTGCTGTAACAAAGTACCACAAACTGGGTGGTTTAAACAACACAAATCTGCTATCTCAGTTCTGGAGGCCAGACTTACAAACTCACGGTGTTCGCAGAGCCGGTTCCTTCTGAGGGCCGAAGAGGAATTCGTTTAAGAACTATTTCCTGAGCTTCTAGCAGCCTCAGGAGTTCCTTTGGCTGGTAGATGGCATTCTTCCTGTAGCTTCACAGGGACTCCTCTCTATGCATGTGGGTCTGTGCCCAAAGGGTCCCCTTTTTATAAAGACACCAGCCATTTTGGTTTAGGACCGCTCTAATGGTCTCATCTTAACTTGATCACCTGTAAAGACTCTATTTCCAAATAATATTCACAGGACTTTCACATCTTTTATGGGGGATAAATATATCAACTTAAAACTGACTTAAAATCACACATAAAAACAAAACAAATCTTTTATAAAAGTAATATATGTCTAGTGTGAGGAGAAATAGATAAGTGCACACACTCTCAATCTGAGGGGAGTGCAGATTAGAAATTAGGTTTTCTGACACTACCATAGGGTTTGTACTATATTCTGAAGCCTCTGGTAATTTAATTTTTTCCAGTAATTATTTATTTAGGAATGTACTTAGTTGCTTTAAGTTTAATGGTTTCTGATTCTTCTACAGATTTGTCAATTATAAATTTTCTTTTTAAAGAATTCTCAACTGAATTTTTATTCAATACCTTAATATAATCAGTTTTATAAGAATTATTTCTAAGTATCTTTGAAATATTTTTTCAACAAAAAGGTTTGTCAAGTTTTAAAGAAAAGCAAATAGGGAACAATACCTATTGGCAATATAGAGTACTCCCATTTGAAATCTTATGCTTATTTGTGTGTGTGTGTGTGTGTATTTTTCTGGTCATATTACCTAAGAATTCTAGAATGAAAATTTTATTTACTGTTGTTTACTTATGGATTTAGGTCCCTTATCAACTCACAGGGCTATCCCATAAGAAATAATTTTAGAGTTATAAAATAGATAGAATACTTGTTACTGTTTGAAACCATGGCCAGAATAATACTGAGATGCTTACTAAATTTAAACAAGTGAATTTAACTGTCATATTTTCTATTTCCATATAATTAAAAATGTACCACAGTAGTTAGAAAAATGGGCTTTGAAGTAAGAAAAAAATATTGTTAAGTCTGAACTTGGCCATTATTATCTGAGTGACCTAACTTCCAAGCCTCAGCTTTCTCATGTCCAAAATTGAAATGATCATCCCATATTTCTCATAGGCCTTTTGGAGAAATTGTTTAAGAGAATATATGTATCATGTTTACAATAGTGTCAAGCACTTTGTGAGCAGACAATAAACATCAACTATGCTGTCACCACAAATTAAATTAATTAGTTACACTGAAATTACAATATATATATAAAATTACTATTTTACATTATAAAATTAAAAAACCTGGGTCTGAAAAACAGGAGTTGCTGTGATTCTATACTTAGACCAATATTATAGTGTCATAATTGCCAATAGATTATTATTGTTTTATGTCAGAGGATATAAATATAGGTGTGTTGTTTTAAATAGTTCTTTCTGTACCAATAATAATTGTAATTAAGTTAAAAGTTACCTTGAGTCATAAGATTTAAAAAATTTTAAAAAAA
>NW_006286587.1:10565757-10569326 GCF_000327345.1 Myotis davidii
TACGAGTCCTTTGTTTGATCTCTTACCCCCCTACCTCCTGCCCCCCAACCCTCCCCGGCCTTCCCGCTGCAGTTTGACAATCTGTTTGAGGCAGCTCTGCCTCTGTATCTATTATTGTTCAAAAGTTTATAATGGCTATTGACTTTTGCTTTCTTTAACTTTCTGTTGTTTTAATTTGTTAATTAGAGTAATTTAATTTCCTGATGTTATTTATTTTATTTTTCAAGTGCTAGGCTACTGACTTAAAATCACACATAAAAACAAAACAAGTATTTGTTATAAAAATAATATATGTCTACTGTGAGGAGAAATAGGTAAGTGCACACATTCACAAAAATCAAGCCACCTGTAGTCTCACACTCCACACAAAACCAGTGTTTTCATTTTGAGATAGCATATTTTAGTTTAAGATTGTCTTCTGACTTGCACCATCTTTTGGTAAATCAGATTTAATCTGTATTTATACCCTCTTCTGCATGGCTAATGTGTTTCACTGGAGGATGCCTGGGAGAGAACCCGGCAGAAGCAGAGTCAACAGGGGTTCCATATCCACTTCCCAGCCCAAGGTTCCTGGTCTATAGAGATGGCTCCCAATAGGTCTGCTAAAGTAGCAAGAATTCATAAATTGAAATTTATTTTTATTGTCTCCTGTTGTCAACTGGAGAGAAACAAGCTCTGAGGCACCTAAGAAGTATTGTGACTTAGAGTAATGCTACCCCAAGTTCATCTCTCATGACTTGACCTTTGTCCTCTATCGCTCTCTCCAACTCTATCCCCATCTCTCTTCCAAAGTGCAGCTAATGGAAATTTATTTCATTGGCGTATATCTCTCCTCATTGTACTACTAAAGATTCAAAATCCTTTATCTGCAATTCTGGAATGTGGTTTTCAGAGTCCAAAAAGTTCAAAGAACCAAAGTATCTTTATAACTTCACTAATGTGAAGCTACTTATATTTATTTTTTATCATACTTGATGTTAATATTCATATGTTTAGCTACTAAAATATAAATGTGCTTGATTGCAGCATATTGCCCCACTGGGGGTGTTATATAGCTTGTGATAGATGCACTAGATTACCTTTCTAAAATCCAAAAAGCCCAAATTATAAACACAACCAGTCCTGCTGGTCTTGAATAAGAGTTGGACCTGCATTAACCCAAAGAGGTGGCCAAGGGCCAGTGTAATGAAGAGGAGGGCACGAGGAGGTATTTCTGTCTCAATTCTAATTCTGTTCAGTGCTCATATTTCTCTTATGAAAATGAAAGCATAAACACTCTGCAGTCTCCTACTTTTTATGTCATGTCTTTCTCACCATGTCTTGCAGACCAAGACAGGTTTTCTGAATTCCTTAACGTAATGTTTGTGTTTCTGCTAATGATACGTAATAGATGTCTGCTCTCAAATAAAATATTTTTCCATTGTGATCAACACTATACAACAATTAGGCTAAAAAGATCCTAGAACTACTTTATTAATGGTACCTATTTGTGTGGACAGTAAATCAATAAATCCATGTCATAGTTTTATCTCTGCTTTGAAAACAACTCTAAGAAATACCAAAAGATTGCAGTTAAAGATTATGGAAAGAAGAGAATAAAGAACAGAAGCAGAAGATGAATAAAAGAACAAGGAGATGTTTTACCTCATGGTAGACAGATGAATTATTTTTAATTGTTGTTTAAATTACCAGGAACATATCTACCAATGATATATCAGGTTTTCCCCCTATAACACACTGTGTGAAGGCTCTGTATTATTTCACCCTTGGGTTCCATAAATTTCACAGCAATGCTCATTTGTTAGTTACAGAATAAAGGGAAATGAAAGATAAGGCATTTCTTATTCTAAATTGGCCCTACAATGCCAGGAGTCAGGCCCAAGTGAAGAATATAAAGCATAATTCCCTCCTCAGCATTAATGACATTTTGGGCCAGATAATTCTTTGCTTTCTAGGGCTGTCCTGTGCTTTGTAGAAAGTTAGCACCATCCCTGGTCTCTACACTCTAGATGCCAGTAGCCCTCCCTCACTGCCCCAGTTGTCACAAGGATCATTTTCTCCATATATTGTGATATATACCCTGGGGACAAAATCATTTCTGCTGATCCCATAGAGAACCACTGCTAGGAGATAGCTCTTGTGTGTTTTGGAGGTTTCTGCAGGTAGAGGAAGTGCTGCCATTGTGAAAAATTTATATCTGAGGAGAGGAATAATACACTTTGCATCTCATTCATTCATTCAGCTATATATATAAAAGGCTACTATGCAAATCAACCGAATGGTGGAATGACCGGTCACTATGATGTGCATGACCACCAGGGGGCAGATGCTCAATGAAGGAGCTGCCCCCTGGTGGTCAGTGTGCTCCCACAAAGGGAGTGCCACTCAGCCAGAAGCTGGGCTCATGGCTGGTGAGCACAGTGGTGGCTAAGGATGTCCAACTGTTGACCATCAGTCGGACATCCCCCAAGGGCTCCCAGACTGCAAGAGGTCACAGGCCGAGCTGAGGTACCCCCAAGTGCATGGATTTCATGTACGGATTTAGTGCACCGGGTCTCTAGTGATATATAATAGATTTTATGGGTGCTCAAATAGTTATGAAGAAGAAAGTAAGGTTCCTATTCTCATGGAATGTGCCTTCTGGAAGTAAATAACTTCTAAATAATTAATCAGTAACCAAGTGAATGAATAATATAATTTCAAATAGTGAAAGGACTGTAGTGAAATAGGTAATTGGGCAGAGTGACTGGAGATTAGATGAATGCTACTTTAGGCAGGATGGCCAGGGAAACTTTCTCTAAGGAGGTGTTTTGAGGTGAGAAAGAGACTGATCTAAGGGATGTGTACTCCAGAAAAAGGGGATAAGAAACATGACTGGATGGATGATATGGATGTTAGTTCTGTTTAATGACAGTGAAAAGGCCAGTTTGTCAGGAACAGAGTTTAAGGAGTGGTACTTGATGAGGTTTCAGTGTTAGGTGGAGCCTGTGTGCCACAGAAAGCCGTTTGCTTTCATTATAATTGCAATGGGCAGCCATTAGAGGTTTTTAAGCAGATGAATTAGCAAGTTCTCATTTAAGATTTTAAAAAGACCATTCTAGGGGTAAGAATGAAAGTGGAGGAAAGAAATGAGAGATAGTAGTTTGAGGTGGAATTTTAGCAACAGAGAAACAGGAGGATTCAAAATATATTAGAGGAGTTGAACCGCTGGTAGTAGTTGTGCTGATGTTGGGGTGAGGAGTCCAGGATGATTCCTGGGTTTAAGGCATGATCAGTTGGAAAGATTATGCCATTTACTGAGGTGCAAATTCTTGTTGGGGGGCTAGCTGGTTTGGGTAGGGGGTGATGGCCAGAGTACTTAAAGGTCATGACTTCCCTCTCTTGTGTCTTTTCGTTTTGTAGTTATTCAAGAAGTTAGAGTGTGCATCTTTTTTGAATTTATTTTTTCAGTCTTCACCTAAGGACATGATTTTTATTGATTTTAGAGAGAGGAAGGGAGAGGGAGAGGGAGAGAGAGAGAGAGAGAGAGAGAGAGAGAGAGAGAGAGGGAGAGACACTCACACACTACA
>NW_006286587.1:10569361-10585699 GCF_000327345.1 Myotis davidii
GCCCCAAACAGGAATCAAGCTGGAAACCTGGATATGTGCCCTGAGCAGGAATCAGACCAGCGACCTTTTGGTGGACAGGAGGATGCCCCACCAACTGAGCCACACCAGCAGGGGCTTAATTTCGTTTGAAAATGTACATCTTTTTTAGGGGTTTTTTCATGAACCTCCTACTCTGAACTTCATTGCTTCTTAATTTTGAAATGCCAAACACTAGGAAGCATCGTTTTTTCCTTTGTGAAAATATTTACATATATGAGATTACACAAATGACCAGTTCTCAGTAAATCATGTGTTCAGACTTGCGGTTCCAGGAAAAGTGATGAATTTACATGGAAACAGATATCCCCATGTTGCTTCCCCTGCCTGTGATCACTGATTCATGTGGATAACATGGCTATCTGGGGGCATGGGCCATGAAGCAGAATGAAGCTACTTTTTCTATGCTGGAGAGAAAAATACCAAGAATTCATATTTTAACATGTGGAATTACCCATAAAAAATATTCAAGAACATAATCTCATAATCTCTTTCCAGTGAATGATTAAGAAGTTTCTTGTTCCTCTGCACTTTCATTTCTGTAAAATAGTCTAAAGCCTGTGTATACTGCAAGATCTTGCCACACTCTTTAAATTTCAAGCAGCAATAAGCAGACATTTTCCGTAACCAGATCCAAGTGTTGTACTCTCTGCTTTAAACAGAGGAAATCTGATTTGGCACACAAATGAGCAACAATGAAGAAACAAAATTAATAGGATGGATAATTTACTTTGGAAAGGGGCTTATTGCAGTATGTCTTCAAATAATAAACAACATTAAAGGATTAAAAAATAATTTTATAAACTGTTTATTTTCTGAGACATCCATTTCATCTAATATGTACCTTCTGTACTGTATTGGATATAAAAGTCTCATGTTAATGCATAGGTAAAGTTGCCATGGGGATTTTTACTTCATTTCCTAAGAAGACACAATATAATCTTTATTTCATTTTTCTCAATGAATAAAATATTTACCACTGTTAATGTTCTCCTAGTTTTTATTAAAGGTGAGCTCCTTGGTAATTTTCCATTTTTTTCTTGGGGTTTCTTTTTTATCCACTGATACACTTATTTCTCACTAGAGGCCTGGTGCATAAAATTCTTGCACTCGGAGTGGGGAATCCCTCAGCCTGGCCTCTGTCCTCTCGCAGTCTGGGACCCCTTGGGAGATGTCCGCCTGCCAGCGTAGGCCCACTCCCCTCGAGGCTTGGGCCTAAGCCGGCAATCAGACATCCCGCTCGCAGTCCAGGAGACCTCGCTCCTTACCACCCGCCTGCTCGCTGCTCCTTAGCACTGCTGTGGAGGTGGGAGAGGCTCCCACCACCGCTGCTGCGCTCGCCATCCATGAGCCCGGTTTCTGGCTGAGCAGCGCTACCCTTGTGGGAGCACACTGACCACCAGGGGGCAGCTCCTGCATTGAGCGTCTGCCCCCTGGTGGTCAGTGTGCGTCATAGTACTGGTCGTTCTGGTTTGTTCCACCAGAATGATCGCTTAGGCTTTTATGAACATAGATGTTGGCAAAGTATTATGCTGAAGTTATACATAGTTATTCTTTGAATGCCGAAAAGAAAATGTCTTTTATTCATGAATAAGTATAGTGTTTACTTATTGTGAATATTGTATTTGGGTTGAAATACACATTTTATTTATTTCTATTATCTATTTTTAATAATTCTAGACATATAGAATGTCAAAATTTTATTCAATAAAGTCCAGTATGGTTTGAAGTGGTTTGCTTTTGTTTTTATTTTATTTTTTCCTAAGAGCAAGATAATGTATGTAAAAGCATACATTAATAATAATAGTCTAATTTAAGATAAAAATGCTTTGAAGATGGTAAAGGTATGCAAAAATACAGTATTATTATGATGATGATTATTTGTGCTTGTTAAGGTGTGCAAGATAATGTTGTTAGCTTGTTTTATAATTCAAGCATTAGGCAAATAAGAAAAAGTATAGCTGATTCTGAAGGGAAGACTCATTTTTACAAGCATTTTTTCGAAGTGCTTTTTAGGAGAGTCACAGAAGGCTTTGGTGGAATTGCACTGTTTGCAGACTTATATTCTTGGAATACTTACCTTCAGGATTTTTCATCAGATGGTATGGTGGTTAAGAATGTGGTTTTTAGTGACAGAAGGCCTGGATTCAAATCCAACCCACGTATTAAATGTAAGCTCTATAAACCATAATTGTACTTACATTTCTTTATCTGTAAAATTATGATAATAGTGTTTAGAAGAGAAAATGAACAATATAAATAAACCATTAGAAGACTGCCTAGCACATACTAAAAAAAATCAGCAATTATTATCTGGTAATAATTATTATTATATTCTGGTAAAAATTCAAGTTTACTGATTAACATATTGCATTGGTCCTGTTTGGGGGGTCTTTATTATGTGCAGAGATCAGCAATGAACTGTTTATTATTCTTTTGTTTTAGTGGAGAGTCATAATTTGCCTAATTATAACATCTTATTAAGAAAAAGAACATTTAAAAGCAAAGACAGTCTTCAAAGGGAAAAGCAAGGTAGCATCTCAAATCTGTGCTCTATCTGAGTTCCTGGCTAAGGGTCTGGTGTGAGTAAGCCCTCTGCAGACCTGGGCTCACTCCCCAGTAGTCTCTGCCCAGGACTCTGATATATGACACCCAAGGGCCTTGCTTCCTGCCCCCTTCTTATTCTTAGTAAACCTGTGCAGCTTTCTTAGCTTACATTTGGCCTTTAGCCTAGGCCCTAGGGAAATTCAGAAAATTGGAAGGCATGATAGTATGGCTGAAATATTAAGCTTTTCAAAACACATGCTTTAGTTCATTTACCTGTCTAATATTTTCTCTGTTCTTAAATTGGCTACGTTTAAAAATGTATGATTTTAAATCACATAGTGGATTATTCAGCTACTCATCTAACATTTAAAATGTAAACAGTGTCAGTTTTTTTTTTTTAAGGCAAAAGGTAGGATATTATTATGTGTGAAAGGAAGTAGTAGGATTATAGTCTTTTTATTCTTGCCTGCCTTGAAGCTTGCAGTTTTAATTAATTTCACATTTAAAAATACTGGGCTTTATCTGTTAAGAACTGTTTGTTGTTTATAGAGAATTTTAAGTGCAAATTATGTAGCCAGATGTTTAGACATTAACAGAAAACAAGTTAAATACAATTAACACAATCCTCATTTATCAAGTAGTTAAGTCTCAGCAGTAGGCCTCAAAATCAGGCTTTCAATCCTGGGGGGGTGGGATATATATATATATATTACAAAATCTAATTTTGAAACTATAAACTTGGCAAAATTAGGGAACACTCTTCCTAGGGACATCCCAAATATATATATATTACAAAATCTAATTTTGAAACTATAAACTTGGCAAAATTAGGGAACACTCTTCCTAGGGACATCCCAAATATATATATATTACAAAATCTAATTTTGAAACTATAAACTTGGCAAAATTAGGGAACACTCTTCCTAGGGACATCCCAAATTTTAGACATCAATTGCCTTTGCAGTTACTGTACTTTTTTTGATGATTCTAGATGTATGGATATTGCATTTACAAGGCAGCTTAAAATATTCTGAGCTATATATAAAAGGTCTTGAGTTCCTAAATCTTCCTGAGGAAGAGCTTAAAAATATTTTGTTTTACAAGTCTCATTGAAGACCTAGGGAATCATTCCCAAATATTAATTCTGAACTTCAGTTATATTGGGGTATTAAAAGCAGTGCTATAATAGGAATTGCATTAAACATCTGGAGTTTATGTTCAAGTCTCAATTCTGACCACATGAAGGGTTTGAACTTGGGTATTGTCATTTATTCTAGTTCTATAATTTGAAATATGTTTGTGATACATCTACATATATGAGAAATATACATGTGGAACCATGAGAATAACTTCTGATCCATATGCCTTCCCTAAAACTGCTCTAAACCTAACAGAGATTGATGGACATCTTTTCTTGTGCTTTTATTTCTCAGTGATAGACTAATTTATTTTGGTCAGGAATATACTTCTGTTTCTCTTAGTTAATGTATAAGGGGTGCAACAGAAAATAACTAATTGAGATGGAGAAAAAGGGAACTTAGTAAGTGTGGATACGAGCAATGGAGAGGAATAAAGCAATTTAAGGATCCAATTATTTACTTGAGAACTATTTGCAAGTCTTAATTATGGAGATAAGAAAGGTTGATAATAAAAAGAGAGAGCAGGGTGTTAAAGAGTCTTTACTGTAGAAAAAGCACACCTGGACACCCTAATGTTTTCCTCTGGTTCACATGGCTCCCATTATTCCCCTCCCCCACCTTTTTTTTTTTTCTTTTCCTTGTTGCTACTTATTTCTGGATATGAAGAAGAAAGTATCTTAAAATTATTTAGTGGAATAATAATTTTAAAGGAATTACAAAGAGTATTGCATTTGTACTGCAAAACTATTAAATAAGAATCCACTTTAGGTTACAAGTTACAAAGTGCTAGCCGAATATTGAGTGTATTTATATAGCTTATTATCACCCATCTGCCTCTGTAAACTCATCATTATTCTTAGCCTCCCTTAATAGATGAAATTGGATTTCCTTCCTCCTCTAATATTTAGAATCAAAGTGCGATCCAAATGTCAGAGGTGGAGGTGGTGGTTGTTATTTCCAGTGTAAAGGCCTCACATCTTTCAAATGATGAAATATTTGTATAAAGCTGTACTAATCATGAATTAGTTTACATTTCCCTCTGTCTCTGACACGCGGCGGCATGGTACAGTGGTGAGGAGCCACATATTCAGAGCCTGAGTTCGGGGGTTTGAATTCTAGCTCCACACCTAACCAGCTGTGCGAGCTTAGGCCAATTGCTCCCCTCCTTTGTGCTTTCATTTCTTTGTCTATAAAATGATGATAATTATAGTAATTTCCTTATTAATGTTGTTATTAAGAGTAAATTAGTTAATTTAGGCTAAGCACGTAGGACAGTACTTAGAACATATAAGCTTTATAAATCAGTGGTTCTCAACGTTGGTGACACATTAGAATCACCTGGGGAGCTTGAGGCCCAGCAGCACACCTGCCCAATTAATTCTGACCCAGTAGTGGGAGTCATTAAAACTCCTCAGGTGATGCTAATGAGCAGCCAAACTTGGGAACCACTGCCCTAAACGTGGGCTGTAATTATCCTGCTGACTAAATTATAAACTTCCTGAGGGCCAGCCGTGTATTACTTTCTATACACTCCTCCCAAGAGCATCCCACTCGACACACTATTTGTAACTAATACTCATTAAATACTTATCAATTAAGGAAAACATGTTGATGATTCTTTGGATGTGTAAAGACCTTGCAGCACTGCAGAGGTGCTAATTTTAAGCATTAATTATTCTTTCCCTCAATTATTCATTGACACACACTACACAGTTTTGAGTCTTGATAGACTGTGTTAAACTCTGCAGACATATACGATCTGAAAATGCAATCCACTCTCTGAGGAGTTTGCAATCTAGCATGTGACGGGGAATATGAAAAAATACAGACAGGACTTTAATAGGAGAAAAATTGACCGTGTTGAAGTGTGATGTTGAAATTTGCATTCCCTAGATGGAGCATGCACCATGTTTGTTAGGAAGTACTTTTTGGATCAAAGCCTCTGTGTGTGTGTGTGTGTGTGTATGGCGGGGGTGGGGTGGGGGGGGGGGGTATGGCATGGAGAAGCATGATTGGGCAAAAGAAGTAGTTAAATAGGAATGTAGTCTCAACAAAGTTTTCATTCAGCCCACAAAGAGCTTTGGAGCTGGAGCAGCTCTCCAGAGTTGTCTCAAGTTGGGCTGAAAGGGGTCAGGTTTTGTTCCTCTCTTTGCATAGCACCTGGTACAGCTACTGGAAGAAGCTAAGGGCTTCCCAAAGAGAGCTGACAGCTCAGAGTATCCTCTGGGACATTGGTTCTCAACCTTGGCTGCACATTAGAATCATCTGGGAATCTTTTTAAAATCCTGATTTCTGGGCCTCATCCTCCGGAAATTCTGTTTCTTTGTTACTAATGTTGTGGCCCCACCCCATAACAAAGAAACAGATTTTCCGGAGGATGAGGCCCAGAAATCAGGATTTTAAAAAGATTCCCAGGTGATTCTAATGTGCAGCCAAGGTTGAGAAGCACTGCTCTGGGAGCTCTCCCAGCTGACGCTCGAATACATTCTTCATTCCTAAAGGGAGTCTGGGTGGAATATCACAGCTTCCACCACATTCAGTAGAGATTAACATCAACAACAATAATAGAAGTTATTCAGAGTCAGAAAAGAGGTCAAATTTATTTAGGCGGAGAGAGAGGAGCCAGGGCTGAATTGAGAATTGCTTTCTGGAGAGGATGCCATTGCAATTTGAAGTTTAAAGGTAGTTCAGATTTCAAAAGGTTTAGATGAGATGCAGAATATTCCAGGTATAAGAAAAAAAAAAAACAGAGGAAAAGGAGAGAAACTATGAAGTTTAGATTTGTTCGAATCTTGTGAGTCTAGAAGGCAGGGATAAAAAGTTAGGCTTAATTTGGTTGCCATTCAGGAGTGGGGAGAAAAATGTATGCTTTAGAAAGATGACTGGAGAAATAGCAGGGGTCAGGCAGGTTGGAGAGCAAGATAGTGCAGCTGTCCACCAAGAAGCAATATAAGGAGGGAACATCTAAGGCAGGCAAGAAGACAGAGACTGCAAAGAACCGGGTGGATTCAGGATGCAGAGTAGATGTGGCAATGATAGGTCTGACACCTGACTGAACGTTCATACGTATGTAAGATGGTACAGGGGATCAGTAGGTAGGGAATAGAGTGACAAAATGCATAATGATGGTGAAGAGGGCTCAGAAAGCGTAGTGGCTTTGGACCATTATTAGAAAGAGAGGAGACAAATGTGACCAAGGTTGTGCATAGAGCATAGGAGGAACATGAAGGGGTTGTTCAGTTTGATTTGAATTCTCTCATCTTGTATTGCTCTTTGGGGCTTTCCTGGCAACATCAGGCCATTAGTCCTGGCAACCAATGAAAGTACTTCAGAGGTCCAAGCCCAGTCATGTTGGAACACTGTCCTACGTGGTGCTCAGTAAAATTATGAAGTCACTAATGTTTGTTCTCAAAGTGCCAGTCATCAGTGTTCTCACTTTCTATCCATCTCTTTCATGCTCTCACAGTATTTCTCCTGCCTCCTTCTCCCCTGTTCTCTGTCAAAACTGGTCATTTACTCCACAGTGTTGGTTTCTCCAATGACCTGTCATCTACTCCTGAAGTATCTGTAGTTGTAGAATTAAACTCTTTTTAAGTGGTTTTAAAGTCTTTTTAAATGAATTTCAGTGAATAGTATTATTTTGAGCAAGAGGGACCCTGAGTCCCAGAAAATGATGTTATATGCAAGGCCACTCTCGGTGATTCAATTTTGAGGGTCAGCATTTTCAGGATTTAAACAAAGGAGAAGTCATACTTGCAGCTTCTTCACCTTGGAAGGAGGTCCTGTAATGTTATAAACGCTGCCTTATAGGAAGTCAGCTGTGGGACATAGTATGCCTTGATATTGTTATAATTTCTTTTTTCTCTTCTCTCTCACAGAAATAAAATGGATGAACGAATCATCCTGTAATTTGTCATGATGAAAGAACTTTTTCTACTTCATCGTAATGTCTGGGGTGTTTCATTTTAGAAGAATTTAAATGAGCCCCATTTCAAATGAAATATGCTATAGCATCATGAGTTCCCAACTAGTCACTTTGTGAAGTCACTGCACTCTGCACAATCTCTCTTTCCATTCTAAAACCTTGGAAGGAAATGATTGAAGTATAGACTCTCAAGAGTGCCTATTTTATTGCTTTGCAAAGAAATTTCAATTTAGTGTTTATCTGGTTATGGTCCCCAAATATATCTCAAAGGAAGATAAATCAATGTTCTTGGGAAGTTTATAGTCTTATATCATTCAGTCCTATTACTTGAACTACTTTGTTTGACGTTGTCAGTCCAAGCACTCTCAGGGCTGTGATTAGAACTCAGCCTTGGTTTGGTTGGCAACACTCTTCTTGCTTCTCTCTCTCTCTCTCTCTCTCTCTCTCATCTTTTAACTTGCAGATTCAGTATAGTTCTGTGAAATGATTTATATTTCATCCTAAGTCATTACTGTGTGTTTCCAAGTAGCCAATTTTTCCTCCTTTGTTGGTTAATGTTTATAAGAAACCTCTTGGAATAATGAATCACTGTGATAACTTATCACTCACCTGCCTCCAGTATCAGCCGTGAGCTTATATTTGAGACTTTACCCTTCTCTGTGTCTTTAAAACAAATTCTGTTCTCTGAGTGGTGAATATGATCCTGCACCTGATCTGTGGGGAAGCACAAACCACTTTCTATGAGCAAAATATGTGAGTGCCATTCTCCTCTGTTTTCCTGCAAGAATTGTTCTTTCATTTAAAGACCAAGAAGCCATAAACAAGACTCATTTAGGTTGCTTCAAAGATGTTTACTAGTACTTATATTAGAAGTCACATTAAAGGATAATAAATAACTATTCTTTTAAAGAACTAGCTCACCCAAGTACTTCTCTCATCTGTTTTTGTGCCTAGTAATGGAGTCAAGATGCTATGAGACTCTGCTGAATTTGAATTCTTCCTATTATTGATGATGTTAGAAAGAACCTTCTCCAAACGACTTCAGCCAAAACCTCACGATAATGAAGGGGAGACGGGAGTGCTTGGTACTTGGGCAGGTGATGGATTGCAGCCAGCTAGGCTTCAGAGTTCTGGAGCTGCAGGGAGACATGAAGGGAAGTTTCTCCAATCCTCCCTTGTTTTATGCAAAGAGTGTTAATTTGACTAAAGTGATAAGGTGCCTACCCACCTGAGTAATTAAATGACTTAACCAAGGTCACTAGGAGGAGTGTGCAGCACCTGCTCTTCCCCCCCCCCCCCCCCCCCACATAACTGTTTTCTTCACCAGTGTCCAGAGTACCTAACACAATGCCTGATTCTTAGGAGGGCCTGTGGATGAATTAAGGAGCAGAACCAAGGGAATTTAGAATAGCAGTTGCCTCCATAGTAAGGGACATGGCTTCACCTATTTTGTGTCAGTGTGTGACATTTTGTGTGTGATTTTTTTATAGTCACTATATTAGAATGGTCAAGTCCATAAATTTGGAAACAAGATGACTGTGCTCAAATTCCTACTGCATGATCTTCAGCAAGTTCTTCATTTCATTGTGCCTCAATGTTCCTGTAGCATAAATAATAGAACATATTATCATAGAAGGTTTCTGTGAGGTTAGACTGTGTTAAACAGTATAAAGGACCTAAAATAATAACTAGTATATGGTTAACATGCAATATTTGTTAGCTGTTATATTGGGAACGGACAGTCAGTGGCATGTGGTATATATAACTCACAGGATTGCCCCCAGGAGACAAGTCTGGCATTTGATGAGTGCCTCTTACACAATGCAGAATCATAGGTTTTTATTTATTTATTTGGTTAGTTAGTTAGTTAATATATTTTTATTGATTTTAGAGAGAGAGAGAGGAATGGAAACAGAGAAAGAGATAGAAACATCAATGATAAAAGAGAAACATCAATTAGCTGCCTCCTGCACGCCCCCTACTGGGGATGGAGCTTGCAATCTGGACATGTGCCATGACTGGGAATGGAACCAGTGACCTCTTGGTGCATGGATCGATGCTCAACCACTGAGCCACACTGGCCGGGCAGTATTATATTATTTTAGGGTGAACCTCTGAAGACTTGCACCTTCACATCTCTCATTTCTCACATATCATATTAAACCTCAAATTTCTGCAACCACAGAGTTTAATAGAAGCCATGCTGAAATTGTGCAATCAGTACCTAAAATTTGAAAATGAAGCAGCGAGATGCATAGGAAATATTATGAGCTGTAATGCCACTTGAACCTGGTGTTGATACTGGCTCAGCCACTCACTGGCTGCCTATCCTGGAATCTTAGTCTTTTCATCTATAAATTGGAAAAAATACAACTTGTATTATATACAAGATTAAATGAGATAGTATACATATTTAAAGTGGCAGGTGTACCACAGGGAAGTGATCAATGATTCATCTATAATAATTATTATAGTAAGAAAAACCCAAGGTCCAAGGGGTTGGCAAAACAATGTGACTTACCATGTAAAGATGGACAGGTCTTTAGATAATAAGCACTATGAAAGTATTTTGTCTCAGGAGCAATATCTTTGTTCTTGGAACTTGCAGTCCTTTATTCATTAATTGCTTGTGAAAATGATTCCATGACTTCAGAGACATCTCTGATTCCAGAGGCTCACTCTAATCAAGTTGCTTTTTGAAGGTTTTCAGTGCTTAAAATAACAAGAAGGAAGGAAGGAAGGAAGGAAGGACAGAAATACTCTAATCAAGTTGCTTTTTGAAAGTTTTCAGTGCTTAAAATAACAGGAAGGAAGGAAGGAAGGAAGGAAGGATGGAAGGAAGGAAGGAAGGAAGGAAGGATGGAAGGAAGGAAGGAAGGAAGGAAGGAGGGAGGGAGGAAAGAAGGAAAAAGAAAGGGAAGCAAGAATTGGGGGGAGGAATGAAAGGGAGAGAAGGAGGAAGGGAGGGAGGGAGGGAGAGGGAGGGGAGAAAATGACACATCCCCAGTAGGAGATGTGCAGAAGGCAGCTGATCAATGTTCCTCTCTCATCGATATTTCTAACTCTCTATCTCTCTCCCTTCCTCTCTGTAAAAACTCAATAAAATATATTAAAAAAAAAAAAGAGTGTAGAGAGAACTAAACATAATGGATATCAGGAATAATTTTGTCACCCTCATTTAACTTACTTTTTCTTCCTTTGGAACTTGTTGATTATAAAGCTTTTCATTTGACTTTAATGGTGAAAATATGGCTGTCATCAATTCATGTTATCTTCTAAGGTGATGTACTAGTCCGGACTGGCTGTATTAGCCTGCCATAACCAAAAAACCCCAGAATCTCAGGACTTTAATCAATAATAAACAAGGTTCTTTCTTGTTCATGTGATAGTTCCACTATTGATGGGATAGGTACTTTGCCACATCTCATCGTAACTCAGGGATATAGGCTAACGGAGCCTCCACCATTTAAAACATGCTAGTTGCCATGAGATGGGGAAGGAAAATAGAAAATTGTTATTGGACTCTTACCACATCTCTGTGGCCAAAGGAACCACACCCTGACATTTTTTATTTTGAAGAGGAAGAAAATTTTTATTATTTATCTATCAAAGCCGGGGGCAGGGGGGGTGGTGGATTACGTAGGCACCTTGGAGGAGGCATGAGCAAAATATTTGATGATAGGTGTAACTGTGATTCCCATATATATAGTTCCCCTCCTTTGCACACATGGCTCTGCACTTTTCTGCCCATTTGAGTTAGCCATCGTTATGTAATGTGCTTTGGCCACTGAAGCATGAGGATGATGTGTCATGTCCATGTTAAAGCTTCAAATTCTTGTTGTGTGCAATTTGTAATAATGCTTTTCTCTTGTTAGAGTAGCCATATGCTCAGTCTATGTATCTGAGTGAAGTCAAAATAGAGCAGAGCCCCCACCAACCTAAGATGGGCAAGTAGCATGAGCGAGAAGTAGCGCTTCTGTGTTATGCCATTGAGATTGGAAAGTTGGTTGTTACTGCAACATATCCTGGCCTATCCTGATTCAGATGGGGAGCATATTAGAAGAAATTTCCAAAAGTTACAGAATAGTTTTCTTTTGCTTATGTAGATTTACATCTCCTCAAAGTTAAAGAGCTCAGGGCAATTTTTTACTATCTGTCTAACATAGGGAGACAAGAAATTACCTAGGTACCTTGGATTGGTTCATTTCACTAGCAGTTGTGTTGCTGGTGTTACTGGGCAGTCCTATTTTGGAGCAAGCAGACTATTTCATTATGGCTTCAGGGTAGGTCTGGGTTGTCAACTTATTTTCTGCTAAATAAACAAACAAACAAACATTACTTAGTGATCATCCCAAATATATCTGGTCTCATAACAGTGATATTGGAGGCCACATAATGTTCTCAATGTGCTGGGTTTTAATTTTCTTTTTATTTGATGGAAATGAGTTTACTAGATACTTAGATTTTTAAAGGGATGATTCTTAATTTGTGAGATATGTTCTATAGGAATCAATGGGGGGCGGGGGAAGGGTCTCATTGGTGAGTGGGGATAGCAATAGGTTTTGAATCCATGCAGGTGGTTTGTGGATCTCAAGAATTTCCACACTCTCTGCTGGTCCTGAAAATGAGGCAGAGCATGATGAACCCAGGTACAGATCCTACTGCTGATTCATTAAGTGGCCTTGGGCAAGGCACATAATTACTTTGGATCTCAGCTTCCTCATCTTTAAAATGGGCATAATCATACTGGCATAAGTCATAGGGATGTTGTGTGGATAAACTAATTAACGATTATAAAATGCTTTGAAAGTGCGAAGCATTGTATAATTGCTAGGTGCTATTATTAAGAAGTATTATTAGTGTTTAATTTTCATTAGGGCTTCTCTCGGCTTTGAAGTCAGCATCCACGTGGATTGTGGGGTTGGGATAAGTTTACCATATGCTGCTTTACTCCCTCTTTTGCCTGGAGAAAATATTCGGCAGCTAAGGTAATCATTATTATGAAGAGTATCTGTTCAAGATAAAAAGATAGGAAATGATCTTCCCTTTAAAAAATGGAAATTGCTCTAACTTTAAAAGTATCAAACCTTTAAAACCTCATGCAGCCCTAGGTTTCAATAGTATAGGATAACATGCAAAATTTGAAACTTCGGGCATTTTCTGCTTCAGAATAACATAAGAAATGTTCCTGCTCAGATAACTTTAAATCAGCTGAACGACCTCCTTCAGATTCTCCCACAGGGCTTGCTTCAAGGATGAAACCAGGAGAGGTAGCCTCCCCAGGAGAGAAATTCTGATCTTTGGCTCTGTTTTGCATTTGTAAAAAGTTAAAACCCCAACTCCGATTAATTTTTATTTGCTTTATAGACTCTCTGTTGGGAAATGTGTTTCTAGGTACATAAAAACAAGCTATTCTTTTGAAGGTGAAGTCAACTTGTTTAAAGATGACTACATGGTACAGTTAAATAGCATTGGCTTTGAGGCAAAATGACCATGGTTAGGCCTTTGGAAGATTTCTCATAGTCATGCATGTTTTTAAAAAATAAGTTAATATCTGCTTTAGTAACTATGAAAACACACATAGTTTCCATATATAGATGTGTGTGTGTGTAAAGTAATTCCCACTTATCTAACAGGGTGCTGGAAAGGGTCAAAGAAGGTAAACTTATTGAAAAAGGTTTTACAAGTAAAATAATCTATTTAAATTGTATTATTTTATTTAACATATTAAACTATCTTACACCTAATTTGTTCTTGAGTTAACACACCTCTAAATATATTTTAATAGATAGTAAATATGTTAGAAACTCAAGTAAAGTTGAAACTTTCTAGAGTCCATGTCTTTAGTCTTAAATGCTATCCATAATATGATGAAAGGGAAGTTGATATATACTTTCTGAGAAATACATTAAATATCAGAAATTTGAGTGTTTAAAATAATTAGGAACTCTGAACAGGGAAGAGGCTTGTTTAGTATGCAGAAGAATTACACTTTTACCAAAAAATTTTAAAGTTTAAGTCCAAGTTACCAAAAGAGTTTTTAGAATTTGATCTCGTTGTTCTACCATTGGGGTAAGCACTTTCAGAAATGTCTCAGATGCTAAAAGTTTTCAGAGACTAGCCTTCTAGGATCAGAGAACCCAAATGCTTACATAGGGACCATTATTTTCTCCCAAATGTTCTACTTCTTATGATGATGTGAAGCTTTACAAGAAGAATAAGTCCCACAGTCATTTATTTACGATCCTAAGAGTGTTGACCTCATGAAATGACAGCAGTCTACCTGAGCTGTCTATCCCCTCACCGATGCCAGAGAAAAGGAAAATCACAGAGTGTTTAACTTTTCCCCATTGTTTTTAGGCCCATTACCACACTGCCTAGAATGGAAGCTCTGGTGTGCCATTCAGCTCCCCCTTTCAGAACTGAGACAACAAGGGGAGTGCTGTCTGCTTGGGACTCACAGCTAAGTCACTCTACTAGACTGGACTTCTGTTAAAGGAGCTTCCCCCTCCATGGTCATACTTGCCTCCCTGGGGCTATTGAACATCCAGTGCTATTAATATAGACTGCACAAAGCCACGGCCGGTTGCCTGGATGGGGAGCATCTCGTAAGGACTATCTCAGTGCCAGAGCTTCCCGTATGATTGGCTGAGGCCTCTGTTACAACTGAATCACAATATAATTTATTTTCTCAACCAATCTCCAGGTTAGCAGACCAATACCTAGGGTCAGTCCCTAACATAATATGCTCAAGGAAGTGCTAGGTATACTATAGAAGGAAGATTAAACAATTGTGGACTCTAGCTAATATGTAGCGACAGGAACTAGCAGAGAATACGTGGGATTGGCCAGAGAATGCTTGATCAAAGTGGCTGTAACATAAAGTTGGATAAGGGAAAGTTTATTAACATGGGAGTACTTTCCCATCTTATAATATAAAAAGGTAATATGCAAATTGACCGCCACATCCTCACACAAGATAGCCGGCAGGGGAGGACAGTTGTGGGCAATCAGGCCAGCAGGGGAGGGCAGTTAGGGGTGAACAGGCCTGCAGGGGAGAGGGGGAGGGCAGTTGTGGGGGACCAGGCTGGCAGGGGAGGGCTGTTAGGGGCAATCGGGCTGGCAGGGGAGCAGTTGGGCATTGATCAGACTGGCAGGGGAGTAGTTAGGGGTAATTAGGCAGGCAGTCAGATGAGCGGTTGGGAGCCAGCAGTCCCGGATTGTGAGAGGGATGTCCGACTGCCCCACAGGGATCCAGCCTAAACCGGTAGTCGGACCATTCCCCAAGGGTGCAGACTGGGCTGAGGGACACACACCCACCTCTAGCGATAAATCATTTAATACCTTCGTAATGACTTTGGGAGATGGTGTAAATAGATTGCTAGGATGGCTCTTGGAAGTTTGGGAAAAAGGATGGCTTATAGAATGAAAGATAGAAATGCCAGAATTGCTATGGTAGACAGTAGATAAAGGAATAAAAAACTCAAAAGAAATTGGTTTGCTAGGTTAATATATAGAAGGCCGGAAACTCAAACAGATGGCTATATTCTGTAAGAAGACCTAGAGGACGCTCCATTTACCCAGGTGATAATCAAAGTACCAGTGAGAGGAGCATCGTTATGTCTGAGAAGCCCAGGGGTATCTAGTTTCTGTTGCCAAGGCTGACTGAAAAGATGCTGTTACAGAATTGGACTCTGATAGCAAAGTGGATGATGATTGACATAAGTCTGCCTCCTACAAAAACCAGATACATCCTGGTGAATGATAGAGGACTACACAACCTCAACACAAACTCAGCCAAGCTTCAAGCCCATGATTTTCAGCCAATGATCTGGCAAATGCATTCCTCCCCATCCTTATCAGGGAAGAGGAACAGAAGCCCTTATTTTCAGCCATAAAATGTATGTCTTGCCCCAGGGCTATGCCATCTCTCTTGCTCTCTCCAGGGATCTGGACTGTCTGGGTGTTCTGCTGAATATCAAACTGGTCTATTATTTGATGACACCATTTTTATCAGATTGACGTGCAGTAAGTGGTGAGACTTGGTAAGGCATGTTTGACCCAGAGGGTAGGTA
This sequence comes from Myotis davidii, assembly GCF_000327345.1. NCBI lineage: Eukaryota > Metazoa > Chordata > Mammalia > Chiroptera > Vespertilionidae > Myotis > Myotis davidii. Next base: position 10,585,084 of record NW_006286587.1, read on the forward strand.
GGTAGCCTTATGGAAATTTAGAGGCCCTCTACATAACTAAAGTTTAAAGTTTTTAGGAGTCAGAGGTATTCTGGGATATCTGTACCACCCAGATATCTGCTTCCAGAATGAAGCATTATTTCCTCAGTTGCTGAAAGTATTGACTACCAATAATTCAAAACTAATGTCCTCTATGGAAATTGACCTTTTCTGAAAGTAACTATCTCACCAAAGTTATGGCCCCTTCTCATGGTTATTTAATGACTGAGCACAACAGCTCTGCCCCATTGCCTTGATGGGGGCCAATTCTAAAAGGCCATCCCAGGTTCAGAGGCCCCAGTAGGATAAGCTGAGATCTCCTTTCCTCGAACTATAATTACATTTATGTTCAATTCTGCTGTTCTCACTCCTGAGAAAACTACTCAATAAATTTCTTGCACACAAATCTCTGTCTGAATCTGTCTGGGGGGAAGTGGAATTTATAACTTGTCCCCAAGATAAAAATATAATTTAATATAAAATACTTATATTTTAGTTTTTGCTTATTTATTTTATTTTTAGTATTTATTTACTTGATAAACTCTCACTATTAGCACGCCCCAAAACATTCCCAAGTGTTTTCCTACATGTTTTGATT
>NW_006286587.1:10586470-10587235 GCF_000327345.1 Myotis davidii
ATGAATAATCTTTCCTCATAGTTTAATGATAAATTTCTTTGGAACTTTAGTCAAGTTTGCTCCCTTCACACTTAGTGATGTAGACTGGAATTAGACACATTATGTTTGTTAGACAATATTATATTTATTGTTGTCATATTTGACAAAACCAGAATGAAGAAGCCTTCCTATATGGCTACTGTGCCAGGAAACTGACTAGCACTTGCGATTGCTCCAAAGGCAGTTCCTGCATGTCGTAGAAAAGTTGTGTATTGCCTTAGACTATGGCTTATTTGGTTGGAGGGTCATCCCATCACTAAAAGATTGTAGGTTCCAATCCAGGTCAAGGTACATACCTACGTTGCAGATTCAATCACCAGTTGGGGCTGGTAGGGGAGGCAACTGATTAATGTTTCTCACATCGATGTTTCTCTCTCCCTTCTTGTCTCTGTAAAATCAGTGAACATATTCTTGAGTGAGGATTAAAAAAAAAAAGTTGTGTATTAAAAACAATGCAATTCTTGGACAAAGCAGTATGATTGGCTGTGTTTAAGATATCATAGGTTCTGCATACTAGAGCATTTGAGTAAGAAATGCATTTAATTATTTTCAGCCCATTAAGAATGCTTCAGCCTCTCCGGGAAACAAAAAGATGGACTGGGGTTCTTTAGGATAGAAAGAAAAGTGGCCAGACCGGAGAGAGAACACACAGACTCAACAGCTAATTTTCAGCACATCTTTGTTGTGTGACTCTTCCCAGAGCCTGTGAATTCGGAATCCCTTCTG
>NW_006286587.1:10587287-10593252 GCF_000327345.1 Myotis davidii
ACTTGTCCCCAAGATAAAAATATAATTTAATATAAAAATACTTATATTTTAGTTTTTGCTTATTTATTTTATTTTTAGTATTTATTTACTTTATAAACTCTCACTATGAGCACACCCCAAAACATTCCCAAGTGTTTTCCTACATGTTTTGATTCTTAAGAACTATGTCTTTTATTCATTCTAGTTGATCCAAGAATTCAAGGGTGCCAGCTATGTATTAAGCACTGTGCCAGGCATTTTGGATTCAATGGCAAATAATGCCTTACCAAGTGGTTGAATGGGAGAAATAAATTAACAGGCAATTAAACACATTCTGAGTAATAGATCATGCTGTGGAAGCCTGGAAATGGGGCATTTAGTTTTGATTGTTGAGCAGGGTAACAGAAAGAGAGATCTGTAAGGTTTTTCTGAAAAGAAGTCTGATCTGAGCCTTCAGGATAAGTAGAAATTGTTTGGGTAAAGAAAAAAATATTCAAAGAGTGGGGAAAGTGTGAAGTAAGAAGAAAACAGGTTTGGAGTTTAAGAAATACTTCTATAGACCCAGACCAAAGGCTGTGGTAGAAATTAGTGTGAGGTACAAAGATCTGTTGGCATGCCTTGAATTACTACCAGGAAGGGGAGGTTTATGGTCAGACTTTCATTTGGGAGTTATATTCTTAATCTAGTGCAAGTATAGAAAATAGAGTAGAGAGAAGACCAGTTAGGAATTCCTTGCATAATATAGCTAAGAAGTGATCATTTAAACTATTGTAGTGACATAGGAGATAGAGAAAGATGTAAAAAAAAAAAAAAGAAGAAAGAAAGAAAGAAATGGATTCCTCAGATAGAAAAGAAGTTGAATTAATAAAAGTGGATGATGGGTTACTATGGGAATATAGAGAGGTTAGAGGTGCCCCCAAGTATCTAGCTGTGTTGGGCAAGTACCAGTTACCAAAATAACTGGTGGGTGTGGGGATAATGTGTTTGTATGTATTGGGGGAAATGTAGAAAGGGTGAGATAAGATGGCTTTTATTTTGATACTTCCTGTGAGATATCTACCCAAAGCAATTGGATATGTGGATAGAGAGATCTGTGTTCATCACCTATTCTGTAAGAATCTTAAGTTACAAGACACTATGTAGTGTGGTCTCTTTCCCAGGATGAATAATCTTTCCTCATAGTTTAATGATAAATTTCTTTGGAACTTTAGTCAAGTTTGCTCCCTTCACACTTAGTGATGTAGACTGGAATTAGTCACATTATGTTTGTTAGACAATATTATATTTATTGTTGTAATATTTGACAAAAGCAGAATGAAGAAGCCCTCCTATATGGCTACTGTGCCAGGAAACTGACTAGCACTTGCGATTGCTCCAAAGGCAGTTCCTGCATGTCGTAGAAAAGTTGTGTATTGCCTCAGACTATGGCTTATTTGGTTGGAGGGTCATCCCATCACTAAAAGATTGTAGGTTCCAATCCAGGTCAAGGTACATACCTACGTTGCAGATTCAATCACCAGTTGGGGCTGGTAGGGGAGGCAACTGATTAATGTTTCTCACATCGATGTTTCTCTCTCCCTTCTTCTCTGTGTAAAATCAGTGAACATACTCTTGAGTGAGGTTTTAAAAAAAAGTTGTGTATTAAAAACAATGCAATTATTGGACAAAGCAGTATGATTGGTTGTGTTTAAAATATCATAGGTTCTGCATACTAGAGCATTTGAGTAAGAAATGCATTTAATTATTTTCAGCCCATTAAGAATGCTTCAGCCTCTCCGGGAAACAAAAAGATGGACTGGGGTTCTTTAGGATAGAAAGAAAAGTGGCCAGACCGGAGAGAGAACACACAGACTCAACAGCTAATTTTCAGCACATCTTTGTTGTGTGACTCTTCCCACAGTCTGTGAATTCGGAATCCCTTCTGAAGACTTGGAGAGAGGGAATCAGGGAGTAAAGTTGAAACCAGTCACTCACGATTTAGAAAATCCACCTTTCCTACAGATTCACAATCATTACATGCAACTGAAATACTCTACATATAAATTATATATTAATTTCAGGTAAAAAACACACATTTCAAATCACTTAAAATCTCCCCAAATAATAAACAAAGATGACAATGCATGAATATTGTCTCACTATTAAAGAGAATTGTGTGTCATCTGCTTTTAAGATTTAAACAAAGTTTCATTTTCCAGTAATAATGTACAACAGCTAATTCTAACAAATCAAAAGACTGCGTGCTGTTTTGGATTACATTGAGTGATTTTTCATTTAGTTTGGAAAACAAGAAGGCTACAGTTGGTTAAAAGAGTTTACTATCTTATGCAGATATTTCTTTGAAAAGGTAGTAAACAAAGTTAAATGATTTAGAGATTTTTTTTTGAAAGCAATGATTTTTCTATCTCCAAAGAACCCTATGGCAAGAATGGTCTTTTAAAGAATATTTTAATGTGAAGTAAAACAAGAAAAATATTTTTTAAAAGGAAAATATTTCTACCCTTTAATAATAATTTTGTTAATTTATTAATAATCTATTTATTCAATAGAAATTACATTTGTAATTGTGTTAGTTTCTCATGGCTTCTGTAACAAATTAACACACACTTGGTGTTTTAAAACAACAGAAATTTTTTTCCCTTACAGGCACATAAACACATTTGAAACTATCTAAATCCAAGGCATTTTAATTTAAAGGCTGAGGTATCATAATAGCCTCCTCAATGCTCTCTCCCCTCACACCATAACCAGTTTTCCCCTATTTCATTCTATTTTATACCCACCAGTTTAATATTCTTTTAAGATTACCTCATTTATCTAACTTTCCTGCACACACATATTATTTAGCTCCTATTACACCCGAGGTCAGATGTAAACTCTTCATCTTGTCTCAGCCTGGCCCTGATCTGCTTCTTCAGCTTTATTTCCGATGTCTTCCTACCCTGATCCTTGGATTCTAGAAACTGCTCTGTTCAGAGCTCTGAATATGCCGCTATTTTCCATCTCCTAGTCTTTGCGTCCTCTTTGCCCTTCCTGACATGCCCTTTTCACCTTGCCTTGCGAGTCTACTCTGAGGAGAGACACATAGGAAGCAATCAGAGCACTCGTTCTTATCAGCTCTGCTTTATGTGCCCTTTGAAGAGTCACACCAAGTCTGTGACTGGGACTATTATTACCCCACTTGGTGGATGAGAAAATGGAGGCACTGGCAAGTTGAGGAACCAGTCTTCAGCTTAGGTCTTGTGACTAGAAAGTAGCAAGAGACCTTTCTGAAAAGTTGCCTGAAGTGACACTTTTCCCTCTCATGCTCGTAAGCAATATCTGTAACATTACTAGCTTGAGTATACTTACCAATGAACAAGTCATCCCTTTGGAAAATGGTCACTTAATGACAGGAATTATGCCTTCTCTATTGTTATATTTACTTATGGTGTTTTCTATAAAATAGGCATTTAGTAAATATTTCTCAAATGAATATTTTAAATATCAAATAACATTTGTCTATGTTTTTGTTCCATGTGTTGCTCTGATCACATATTGTTGATGAGCCATTTACTTTTATTTATTTAAATCAACATGTTTTTATTATTGATCTTTTTTCTTGTAAATAATTTAGTATTTTAAATTTTTTTCTTTAAAAAATATTTTTAGTGATTTTAGAGAGGAAAGGAGAGGGAGGGAGAAAGAAAGAGAGAAACATCGATGTGAGAAAGATACATTGAACCCACAACCTGGGCATGTGCCTTGCCTGGGAATTAAACAGGTCAATCCTTTGGTGCATGGGATGACACTCAACCCAATAAGCTACACTGGCCTGGGCATATTTAGTATCTTTTAATCTCAGTTACCATTTCATATAATTTCAGTTATATGAAATGGAGAGAGAGAGAGAGAGAACGAACGAGAGAGAGAGAGAGAGAAGACACTGAGAGGAAATATGGAATTTTAAGCTTCTACTCAATTGTGGCAAATATGTCTTCCTATATTCTCTTGGTTTAGACTTAGAGCATGCCTTGTGACTGTTTTTCATACCTAACATTTGGCCACAATTTTGGCTCTCCTTTTGTTATGCCCCCTCCCAACTGAAGGTTCAATTTTATTTTCATATATGTTCCCATCAGCAGAACTGAAAGAATTGGGTAAAAACCAGGAATTCCTGAAAAGGTTTTGCATAACATGCCTATAACTCTACCCATATTGTGGGGCTTGGGGTGATAGTGGAGTCGGTAGGAGAGCCTGCTGGTTTATAATATTAAAGGCCTCCCCTCACCCCCAAGATACTCAAAATAAGGATAACATTGTTGTTGAAGTAAAATCCCTAGAGCTATTCTCTCTTCAGTTTGAAATCATGTGTTTGCCTGAGACTTAACAGCTCTGGACAGGAAGCTATGGCCTTGAGGCCTAAAACTTATAAGGAAGAGAATAAAATGTTTAGGTCCATGTCACCCCTCAAACTCAATTTGCTTTACTACCTTGTGGTCTGCAGGGATATTTTTGCTTTAGTCTTCTCTCCCAGGCAGAAGTCTGGAGTTAACATTCTAGCCAACAGTCCCCTGATGAATACTTGTGAGTGCAAAGTGCAATGAGGACAAGGAGGTAAACATGCATCTTCTTTATACTTGTCTGAAAAAACTACAGGAAATCTGAAAGAGAGTGTTTAAAAATGCAAATATTTATAATATTTCAAGAAGCAGAGGCCATGGTAATCATGCTCATAGTAGCAAAAGCTCATTGATGCTGAATTCACTGTGCTCAGAAATAATATCCCATCAGAGTAATATCCAGAAGTGAGAGGGCTTCCTTTAAATACTAAGGTAAAAAATACTATATAATAAAAGGCCAGTGACCATAACGGTGTAACGACCATAACAACCGATTGACTCATCAGTATGAGGTGGATTGACCACGTCTTGGTCCCTCCCCCCAGCCCACAGACTCTGATAGATTGCAAGATGGCAAATGGGGAACTGGGGTGGCTGTTGGCGGCAGGATGGGACTGGGGACTGGCAAGTGGGCAGAAAGCAGACCTCTTGATTCCTCCCCCTGTTCTGCAGGCTCCAATCATGGTGAACGAGGAACCACGGGGAACTGGGCTGGGGGGCGGTGAGGCAGGACTGGCGACTGGCAAGCAGGCAGAAGACATCCTCTTGGTCCCTCTCCCCAGCCTGCAGGCTCCAATCACTGGATGGCAAACAGGAAACCACAGGGAACTGAGATGGGTGGTGATGGGGTGGGACTGGGGACTGGCAAGCTGGCAGAAGGCAGACCTCTTGGTCCCTCCTGTTGGCCTGCAAGCTCCGATCATGGCAAACGGGGAACCACAGGGAACCAGGGTGGGTGGCAGCAGGGCAAGACTGGGGACTGGCAAGCAAGCGGAAGGCAGACCTCTTGGTCTCTCCCCCGGGCCCCGCAGACTCTGACCACTGGATGGTGAATGGGGAACTATGGGAAACCAGGGTGGGTGGCAGTGGGGCAGGAATGGGGACTGGCGAGGGGGTGGAAGATGGCCCTGATCGCAGGCTAGGCCTAGAAACCCTACCCACACATGATTTTGTGCCCTGGGCCTCTAATGTTTACATAAAAGTATTAATTGTACTGACAATCAATTATTTTTATTAATAGACTAGAGGCCTGATGCATAAAATTCTTGCACTCGGGAGGTCCCTCATCTCAGCCTGCACTCTCTTGCGGTCTGGGAGCCCTCAGGAGATGTCCGACTGACATCTTAGGCCTGCTCACCTTAGCGCTGCTACGGAGGTGGGAGAGGCTTCCACCACCTCCACTATGCTGGCCAGCTATAAGCCTGGCTTCTGGCTGAGTGGTGCTCTCCTGTGGGAGCTCACTGACCACCAGGGGGAAGCTCCTGCATTGAGCATCTTCCCCCTGGTGGTCTGTGCACATAATAGTGACTGGTCATTCCACCGTTCGGTCAATTTGCATATTAGCCTTTTATTATATAGGATAATAACTATTTTCTGATTAATGG
>NW_006286587.1:10596711-10609402 GCF_000327345.1 Myotis davidii
TACTTCAAGCTGTAATTTTCAGTGGTTCTTGTTGGGCACTGCAGTTTAGGCCACCCTGGGGTTCCACCTCTGTAGAGTTATTTATACTGAGGGAACTCAGCATAGTTTAGAAGGCATTGTTTTAGAAGACCGGGCGGCCACAGACCTGATTCTGCTAGGATTTGTTTGACTTTAATCAAGGTCCTTGTCCTAGCTGGTTTGGTTCAGTGGATAGAGCGTTGGCCTGCGGACCGAAGGGTCCTGGGTTTGATTCTGTCAAGGGGTCCTACCTTGGTTGCAGACTCCTCCTCAGGGCAGGTGCAGGAGGCAACCAGTTGATATTTCCCTCTCTCTTCCACTCTCTCTAAAAATCAATGGAAAAGTATCGTCAAGCAAGGATTAAAAAAAAAAAACAAAAAACAAAAAACCAAGGTCCCCAGTTTCTTTATCTTTATAAAGGGCATAATAAAAATAATAATCATGTCATAAGGATGATTTATGAATTAGATGAGTGGATATATGTAAAGTATACTATATATACTTATCTAGGCATATATAAATACTAGAGCCCCGGTGCACAAAAATTTGTGCACTCGGGGGGGCGCGGCGGTCCCTCAGCCCGGCCTGTGCCCTCTCGCAGTCTGGGACCCCTCGGGAGATAACAACCTGCTGGCTTAGGCCTGCTCCCGGGTGGCAGAGGGCAGGCTCAATCCCTAGGTGCAGCCCCTGGTCGGGCTCAGAGCAGGGCCGACTGGGAAGTTGGGGCGCTGCCTGCTGTCCTGCACAGAGCAGGGCGGATTGGGAGGTTGCGATGCCACCCTCAGTCACACTCAGGGTAGGGCCGATTGGGGGGTTGGGGCACTGCCCCCTGTCACACTCAAGGCAGGGTCCATAGGAAGGTTGCGGCGCCACACCCTGTCACGCACAGAGCAAGGCCGATCAGGGGGGTTGAGGAGCCCTCCCTTGTCACGCACACAGCAGGGGGCCCATGAGGGGGTTGGGGAGCTCCTCCCTGTCACGCACAGAGCAGGACCAATCAGGGGGTTGACGGCTCCCCCCTGTCACAGAACAGGCCCGATAGGGGAGTTGGGGCACCACCCCCTGTCACACACAGAGCAGGGCATATCAGGAGGTTGGGGTGCCACCACTGTCACACTCAGGGCAGGGCCGATGGGAGGGGGGGTGTGGCACCGCACCCTGTCACACACAGAGCCACAGGATGATGAGGAGGTTGGGGAGCTCTCCCCTGTCACGCACAGAGCAGAGCTGATCAGGGGGTTGAGGAGCTCCCCCCTGTCACGCACAGAGCAAGGCTAATCAGGGGGTTTGGCCTCCTTCCCCTGTCAGGAACAGAGTAGAGCAGAGAGGGAGGATGTGGCCCCACCCCCTGTCACACACAGAGCCGCAGGGCGATCAGGGGGTTGGGGAGCTCCCCCCCCCCCCCCCCCCCCCCACCCCACACACACACCCGCATAGCTGCATCAGCGTGAGGAAGATGGCAAAGGGTGTTAATTCAGAGGAGTGGAGTGTGTCTGGTAGCCAAACTGAAAACTGGTACTAAGGGTCTAGTTTTTCCACTTGCTTTCAGGAGACAGGTGTTCACTGAAATGTATTCACTGGAGGAGTATTTGTGTTTTCAGGAAAGCAGTCAGCTTAAGAAGGCATTGTTTTTATGGTTTTCAAGTGCAGAAATGTAAGAAAATACATAAACACATTGAAGGTCAATGTTTTTTCTTAGTACATTATTGGGGCCGTGGTTCAGCTTCATAAAAATAAAACAGTATCATTCTTTGGACCAAAGGGCTTATTAAATGGTGGGGACAATAGGTTAAATTATGCAAATATATGTCTATTTGTAGGTACAAATATAGGTATAGATACAGTACTAGAGGTAATAATATGGATAATGAAATAATCAGAACCACATCCTTGTAATAATACATGCTTCCTAACACGTTCTGTTGCTTTTCTTCCTAGACTGGCTCTTCACACTGATATCCTCTTAACTAAAACTCTTGCCTCTTGCCTAAACTCAATGATAAACCTAATCACCATGATGTAGAGAATCTTGAGTATTGATTAAGGCCAACCAGGAAGGTTTGCAATTGGTGCATTTTCAGCAAATGTTCAAAATCTAAGCAACAACATACATACTTAATTAATATCCACTCTCATCTTTTGGTAGAGAGTCACCGGTCATTTCATCTAACAGCGATATTCATAGTTTTAACCTTGGCAGCAACACTTTTGTTCACTTGTTTCCAGGTAAGTCCTCTGGGTTTCCTGACTAATGTGGAGGAATGAATAAGTGTAAGCCATTTGCATTTTAGCAAAGTCTTAAGGTAACCCATGCAATTTTTTTTGTGTGTGAGTAAACTTAAAATTGTTTTTAATAAAGTTCATCTCTTAAAGGAATTAGTAGATCATTAGGATCTAGATATCTTCTCCTTGAACTTAACTCACTCATTCCATGACCAGTTTTATGTAAATCAATAAATTCTTGCCTCTCTACATTGTTTATTATTTTTTAACCAACTATCTTAGGAGGTTCTAGAGAGTTAATTCCTGAGACTAGGGGAATTCCTTTAATCAGTAGTCTTCCAATGACCTATGGTCAGGCAGGACTGTGGTTTTGTTCAGCTGCAATCAAGATACACTTTACACAGCCCAGAGGGGATTTCTCCACCATGTTCCTCCTTCAGAAGCTGATTACAGAATAGCTATCATTCAATAAAAAGTCTAAAGTCTAAAAAAGTTTGGTCTAATTCTTTTACAGTTCACAGTCCTTTAGCCAACCATAGCTGTATGCCATCAAAAGCAGGATTTACTGAGCCATCACTCAAATTCCTCCTTGACTCAAGTTCTTAAGTTTCACCATTGCTTCGGTATTGGGCACAGTACATCATCATTCACAGAGTGTTGTTCAAGTTAGTCTAATGAGGAACACATTTTTCATAATCTCTGAGTAGCATACTTTTTGTCACTCTCCCAAGTAAATGAACCACCAGTGGGCTGTAAATAGTTCTCAGCTCTCCATCCCTCTTCTTTCATTCCACCTCCAGGCTTTAGCAGGGATTTTTTAAGTGTGTGTGTGTGTGTGTGTTGTTATTGTTGATTTATATGGTACTTGTGGACCTCTCCTCAGAATATTTTAAATGCATAAGATGAAACACAAAGAATTACTTAGGAAGCTAATTATATAGAAATATATTTATCACAATTTCACAATAAATTTGTGAAATAGTAATTTATGTGCTTTTACATTAACACATTAAATAATAAGAGCTGACAGTAGATCAAAATATTACTATATTTAGAGATGTGGGTTAAATAATATTCTAGGATCTCTGTATCAACTGGAATGAAAATTGTCTGTGATTTCTACTGCTAACCAGTCACAGGTCTTCCTGAAACAACTTTGATTTATTCCTTTCATTCACAAGTCAAGAAAATGGCAAATTTCAGTTAGGTTATTTTTTGAAAAATATATTTTTATTGATTTCAGAGAGGAAGGGAGTGGGAGAGAGATAGAAACATCCACGATGAGAGAGAATCATTGATTGGCTGCCTCTTGCACACCCGCTACTGGGGAATCAAGCCTGCAACCTGGGCATATGCCCTGACCAGGAATTGAACTGTGACCTCTTGGTTCATAGGTCCATGCTCAACCACTGAGCCACGCTGGTCAGGCTGAATTAAGACAGTCTTGATGAAATCAAGTGAAATGTTAAAATATTTCATATTACTTTATAACATACCATTTCATAATTTACTCTTCTTGAAAGGAAATGGAAAAGGAGCAGGAATTTTAATTTAATAGTGATGGTTAGATAATAGATTATAATGTTTTTGTCATTTTAGACAGTAATGTAGTTCAGGTTGCTTTACATGCCATTGCAAATGTGGGACTGACAGGGGAAATGACTCCTGTGGTGACTCTGTGTCCTTTCTTCACAGCTATAGCCTCAGTCCTGCCACAGTGCCTGACACCTGCTGTTCTTTAAATATTTGTTGAATGAATATATGAGTGACTAAATGATACACACTATCTAGATGTGTAGATGGGTGGAATTAAACACACACACACACACACACACGCGCGCGCGCGCGTAAGCCTCAGTTCCTCATCTATGACATGGGATATAGGAATACCTATCTGATGGGATTATTTTGAGAATGTAAAGCAATAATGTATATGAGGTATTTAGCAGATAGGTAGTACATATGTGATAAATAAATTGTAACTTTAAAATAATGTAATTCTCGTTATTTTACATATGTATATTTTGCTAGCCATTAAATTTGTGCTCTTGTGAGTCAAGAAGCAGAAGTGAATTTGGATTGTAGTTTTGTATTTTCTGTGCCTAAAGAGGGGTGTTTCATCATGAGGCAAGAGCTTTATTTTCTTGACTAAGAGTCTGATGCAGCTGCTCACCAACTGTTAGTAGCAATAGAAGAATCTAAGTACTGTAGTCTATTAGCTAGAAAGCTGTGATCAATAAATGTGAATGCTGACCTTCAAAAGCCCATTTCGAAGCTCTTTTGCTATTTTGTAGTGGTTTGATTGTCTTTTCTTGGTAACTCATTAATAAAAATTTGGATCCATCCTCATAGAGTTTTCAAAACTTATTTTTTAAAGTTTAGTGTTCCAATGACATTTTATATTTACAGATTATCATAAGATAAGTTTTCCCCACTGTCTCAACCCAGTATAGATTAATTAAGATGTTACCATTATTGCAATTTTCCAAAATTCTCTAGATAAATGTTCTTAAGAGTTAGCATTATTTCATTTATCAGATATGCAATGAATGAGTTATAGCAATATCATATTTAAAATTAATGTTTATATGAAAGAACATTGAGGCTATTCATAGTCCATATTTTGCATATATAGCATGATGCTATTTTTATCTCCTTGCCTGATTTTGGGCTTTAGAGGCAGAATTGTAACACTCCTGTGTTCACATGTCAAATACAATATTAAACCAGCTACCATTTGGAGTAGATGACCAAAAACAAACAATACACACAAAATAAACAAACACAAACAGGGTGGGGACAGGTAGGAACAAGGCCTTCAAAGGGGGCATAGAAAGGTCAAAAGGCCAACTTGATACTTAAAGATGCTATATTCTGGTAATGATTTTATTATAATCATATATGGATCCCAAACATGTTATTTTCACAGGGATAATTATTATTTTAGAATTACTCCTTGCCAGTGACAAATATATATATTTGTTCAGGTTGATATATGCAAATAGACCAAATAGTGGAACAACCGAACTGGTTGCTATGACATGCGCTGACCACTGGAACATGAAGGGTTTTGGAAGCAGGCAGCAGAGCATGGAACATGGCGGGCATCGGCCTCAGTGAGGTGGTGGAGCAGATGAGCAGAGGCGCCAGACTAAGGTGGGGTGCTGGTCACTGTCACTGGGGTGAGACTCTGGTGGTTACTGAAAATTATTTGCTTCCATGTGCCACGTTCCCGCCAGGCACTTGCACCTGCTGCCAGTGCCAGCCCCGCTTGCACCCACTGCCGACTCCTGGCGCCAGCCCCAATCAGTTGGTGTTGTCAACAGGTATGAGAGGCGTTCAGCCAGCCCCGATTACCCCTCAGTGCTTCTCCACTTCCTCCTGCTCCTGAGGGGCAAACGGGGCCAGCAGCCGCTGCTCACACCTGTTGCCAGTGCCTGGCACCGGTCCCGATCGCTGTGTACTGTCAGTGGGTGCAAGCAGCAGCTGTGGGCCCTGATTGCCCCTGAGGGCTTCTCCACCTCCTCCTGTTCCTGAGGGGCAATCAGGGCAGCAGTTTCTGTCTGTACCCGCTGATGGCACCGGCCCCCATTGATCTTCGCTGTCAGCAGGTGCTAGCAAGGCTGGTGCCATCAGTGCATGGGAGTGGGGCTGCCGGCAGATGGGACCAGGGACCATGGTGGTAGGGGGCTGATAGGGGCATGGAGGATGGGCTGAGACCCACCCCTGTGCCCACCAGAGTCTCACAGCCACCGTTCCTTTCAAGGCACACAAATTCGTGCACTGGGCCACTAATTTAAAAATAAAACCTAACTTTTTGAAACTGGTTTACGCTCTAATGATATTTTGTCAGTTTAAAAATTTCCTTCACTTTAAGATTAAATATCACTATGCAGCTCATTGAAAAATTAAGTATATTTTCCAAGTGCTTCTTTTTAAATTTAATAAGTATTAAGTGTATTATCTATACCAATGGAACATAAATAGACATGAATGTAACATGAATCTGTTGAATTTGTCATCATTTCTTATAGTTCTTCATTTCACCACCTACGATTTTTCATGCACTCTATGCGTTTCCTTCTCTACTTATAGTTTAAGACTGGATCTACTGCTGAAGACTGATGGGAATATACCTACAGCCCACTTTCTTCTAATTTAATTTGGGATGGGTTCAATTTGTAAAAATTGGAAACTTAAAAATTTTCTTATTTTACTAAAATACATCTGTACCTAACTTTGACATCCAATTCCCAGCATTATTTAGCTATGATGCTTCCATGTGTAAGATTTCTAGAGCATTGCACATAATGTAACACATTGGTTTTTAGGAGAGAAATTCTGACCGTGAATTATTAACTTGGTATTAGGATGAAATATTGTTAGTATTGGTTGCATTTGAAGGATCCTTATAAAAGTACTTGGTGCTCAAGATGATTTTAAATAGAACATGCAATAGACAGTAATAACAGAGAGTTCACATTTTTGCTGTAATTTATTTTAATGCCATCACACAGGGAATTCAAGGAAGATAAAACTTCTCCATTTATAGAGACCAAATGTGCATAAATGGATTGACATAATTCCAGAGGAATCAATAATACATACTCTCTGGCATACTTTTTATTAGAAATTGCTTGAGAAACACTTATATTGTATACTAAGTAAATATATGATCATAGCCTTAAGATCTGTTACAATGTTAATTTCCCCTTGACGAATTACAATGCAATTTTCTAGGCTACTAATTTCACTAAAGAAGGTAATAACTGGAGCAAAAGTCTAATCAGCTGCCAATCAGAATTCCTTGAAGCACAGAGTGTCAAATATTGAAGCAATTTTTATCACTCATGAAAGCACTTATGTTTTATGATATGCTATAAAATCTGTGATGAAAATCTAATGTTGATGAAGCTACCTTATTCCTCAAGTGTTTTTTCCAAACAAACAGCTTTCATATTTAACCAGATCTTTCATGAATATTCAAGTTGATTAATACAATACCATTATGTTATCTATTATAATACCATTGTATTATCCAGCTACAGCAGGATATTCTATATAATAAAGAGGTAATATGCAAATTAACCCTCACACCCTCAGAAGATGGCTGCCTATGACCAGGCTGGCAGGGAAGTTAGTGAGGGATGACCAAACGACTGAACAAGCAGGCTGCATGGGGTGACCAGGCCGGCAGCGGGGTTAGTGAGGGATAATCAAACAACTGAACAGCAGGCTGTGTGGGGCAACCAGCCCGGCAGGGGGAGGAGGAGGCAAGAGGGGTGATCAGGCCAGCAGGGGGGCAGTTAGGGGCACCAGGCTGGCAGGGGTTGTGCAGCTGGGGGCAGCCAGGCTGGCAAAGGGTGATGTTGGGGATGATAGGCTGGCAGGGGAGGCAGTGAGGGGCAACTAGGCCAGCAGCAGAGCAGTTGGAGGTGACCAGGCCAGCGGGGTGGGGGGGGGCAGTTAAGGGTGACCCAGCAGGCAGAGGGGGGCAGTTGGGGACAGCAGGCCAGCAGGGGGTGCAGTTAGGGGTGACTGGGCCAGCATGCAGAGGCGGTGAGGGGTGATCAGGCCAGCAGGGGGGCAGCTAGGGGCAACCAGGCAGACAGGCAGGTGAGCGATTAGGAGCCAGCAGTCCAGGATTGTGAGAGGGATGTCCAACTGCCGGTTTAAACATGCCAGTTGGACATCCCCTGAGGGGTCCCGGATTGGAGAGGGTGCAGGCTGGGCTGAGGAATCCCCTCCCCCATGCACAAATTTCATGCACCAGGCCTCTAGTTAGTTATATATAAATGTCAGTCACAGAACTCAATGGAGTCAGCATAAAAGTAATAATGGTGGATTCTTTTTATTCCATAGGAAAAAAAAAATAGTGTTTCTTCTTATAATGTTAGAGTGGATTTTTGTCTTTATGCTGTAGAATGAAGCTGCACACTTCTCCATTCACTTTCACCCTCCGAATCATTTATGTTGTCATTAAGCCTTTGTTCCTAACAGAATGGTGCATAGTTTCATGAGGTGTAACCATATTTACAGGCATTAATTAATTTATCATTTTTGTAGCAGAACGTAGTTACTTTCTGTCTTGCCTAGAAGCAACCTTTGAAGGTACTGTGTAATTACATTTCTTCAGCATGTCATCATCCTTTCCATTAAAGCACAACCATAACCTGTATGTTTTTGTGTTTCTTGATCTGGGCATAAGTATGTGTGGGTTTCTCGGGTTTTGTTGTTAGTTTGAGAGGTGAGACGAATTTCCACACATTGTAGTATTTGCAGTTGACCTTGATAATCCTTCTATTAATGTTTTCAGCATGCTGGCACACCTCATGTGCAATCATATAAAGTGATCAGAATTTTCCTCTAAAATAAGTTTGAGAGACTCCTAGTTAAACTGCTATCTCCTGCACTTGAGGATCTAGGCTGTACAACTAGTAGGTACTAATTAAGGAGGATTTATTCTCCTTTCCTGAGTTCTCTGAAAAATCTTTTTGTGTAAGAAGAAAATACTGCACCATCCCCAAGGTTCCTGGAGCTGAGAATTGAAGGATTTAGGTGAAGTTACCCAGTGTGTTTAATTATTTAAATTTTTGATCCAGCAGCTGATGCTTTCTCTTCATATTTTAGGGGAGGCAAGACATCTCAGTTGAACCTAAGTAGTAATATTTTTGGGTTCATATGTAAAATTTTCTTAATAATCTGGAGGGTGATTGGTGTGATGATAAAAAGAGACAATGTTATATTTTCTGGAAAAACAACAACAAAAATACCCAACTAATTAACCAAGTATCATTTATAAAATATGGGCAAATATTCCATTGCATTGCAGAAATGAAGTACTTGTCATGACTAATGTTATCTCAATATTTGCACCTCAATAGTTTATCAGGTCCAGAGTCTAGGCAAGTCATGGACTAAGTTCTCACTGGGTTCCTTGATGTCTCACAAGACATCCAGCCAACCAGGCTCTCAATTCCACTCCATAATGCACACCAGAGCGATGGCAGACCTCCTTGTTAATAGAATAAATATTCTCCCACCTTTGACTGAGACTGCTCCAGGTCTGGGAGGACATCATCCCTGAGGTGCCACTCTCCAGGCATCATCATTTATGTTAAATTTGTTCCCTTTGTTTTGGGATTTGCTGCTTTTAGGACTACCTCAGTGTTACTCTTCTCTTAGGAGGACAGTGTCTTATTTTCCCCAAAGAACTGCCATGGCATCCTTCCCAGGTAGGAGAAAAATGGTTTTTCACTAGACTCAGAACCTCTAGAGTCAGTGCCCAAGTTTTATTTATCTTTATTTTCATTTTTCCTGATACATAGTGTTTAATACATGCTACTGTGTTGCGACCCCTTAGATTAATAATAGTGAATTTTTATATGGTATTAGAAATGAGTGGCATAGTTGTATAGGTCAGGTTTATTGCTCAGAATCTCTGAAATGTGATTATCATTGGGAAAAAAGGAAATCTAAAGATCATAACGGTTTCTCTATGTAGAATGACTGATTTTACAATAGAGTAGTTAATCTACATTATTGTGTAGATCAATCTTTAAATCACAAATTAGGTAATTTGTAAAATTTACAAAATAATTATTATATGTCTCTCTAACTGAAAATACCCATATGATATCTGGTTTACCTTCAATATACTCTTTCCAAAATCTGTTATTTTTTTTAAAAAATTCTACAAGTTAAACCATGCTCAATGTAACAAATGAAATTCAACTAGAAGTATCAAAAGGTTTAGGCAACAGAAGCAAACCATTTAGTATGGATCTTCTTACTACTATCTTCTTGCACATTTAATGTAGCTCCCTCACACACAATGGATTTTTGTTTTGTTTTATAAAAATGAAGTTATGCGGTACATATTACTCCGCAACTTCTTTCATTTACCTAAGAGGACATTATGAATGCCCTGGCTAGTGTGCCTTGGTTGGTTGGAGCATTGTCCAGTGCACCTGAAGGTTGTAGGTTTGATTCCCAATCAGGGCATATGCCTAAATTGTGGGTTAGATCCCAGTGGGGATGTGTATAGTAGGCAGCTGATCAATGTCTCTCTCTCTCTCTCCCTCCCTTGCTGATATCTATACTAATAAAAGGGTAATATGCAAGTTAACCATCACTCTGTGACAAAGATGGCAGCGCCCATAGTAACAAAGATGGCAGTGCAAGCCAGAGCCACAGAACTGGCCAGAGTGGGCGGGATGCTTGACTTCCTTCAGGCGGGATGCTTGGCCTCCTCCAGGGAGATCCCTTGGTTTCCTTCATCACCCCAGCGACAAAGGGAGCTAAGCCTCCCGCAAGCCCCGGCCAGCTGCTGAGGGCTAGCCTCTGGGCGGCGGCCACAGAGCCGACTAGAGTGGGCAGGAGGCAGCTTCAGCCTGGAGTGAAGGTGGAAGGCAGCAGCCAGAGTGAAGGCCCGGGTCCCGGATGCCGGAGGGAAGCCGGTGCCAGCAACCAGGGGAATAAAGGCCTATTCTTGCATGAATCTTTGTGCATCGGGCCTTTAGTGTAAAATAAAAAGAATATATGATGAACATTTTCTGAAGTCTTGACTTGATAAAATTCTAATTTATCTTTTTAATGGCTATATATTATTTTGCAGTTTGTACCATTATATATTCAACCAAGAACATCTCTAAAAATAAGATAAGCTTAACCTATGCCAATTAATCTTCTGTTCCTAGAGGTTTAAGCTCTTGTGTCATCTGGAAAATAGACAAAGAAAAATAAAAATTCACAGTTGCTCCTCAAAGTGGAACCTGAAATTAATGTGTTTTCTTGGAAATAGTGAGCAGAACTGGGGTCCTGTGGGTGTTTAAACTCCTCTACTTCACACTCAGTGCTCCCCATTTTTAAGGTTCCTGCTCTGTGCCCAGTGCTGTTAAAGAATGTTTGCATATAGGACATGGGTAAAAAGAAAGGGAATAGCAGTGTGTGTTCTAATCCAGCACACCTTTCTCATGGGGTCAGTTGCCATTACCAGGAAGCATGGCTGTCTGGTGGGAGGAATGAATTTTAAAGATTAGTGAAGTCAGGGATAATGGAACTGGTCCCCAAAAAGGATAGAATTTCCTCTGATATGGAGCAACACTGGTCTCTAGTAGGCTCAGACTCATGAACAGGGATATCTGGAGAGTAATAATTTAAGTTTTGAGGGACGAACATTTTCATTGCTTATAATAAAGTTCTGCATTGAGCCATGATCACAGTCATTGTGAGAAGTATGATCCCCTGAAGAGACTGGGAAGGGTATCCAAGCTCTTTACCCAGTGAGTCAAGCTTCAGAGAATGACTACAGTAATCTCAATGGCATGGAATGCTAACAAAGAACTGAGTTTGGAACTTGCTAATTGGGTTGGGCACATATATTGGGGGTTAGCATCTAGCTGTAGCTGTAAGTATACAAGCCCTGAGGGTTTGCTTGGGGTACACTGGATGTGGGGTTTAGGCTAATGCTAACACTCTTCTTTTGTTAGAACTTCACACCTTAATATACACCCAGGTTAGTTCTCACTGAGTCACAGGCTGGGTGGGGCTGGGCTCACAGGGTGGATATGCTCAGTGCTTGCCTCTGGATCCAAGGGGGGCATGCATGGACAAATAACCACTTGTTTTTGCAGTCCTTCTGCAGCTTGAAGTTTTGAGTTGAGCCAATAACTTTCTTCTCAGAAAAGTCAAATCCACACCTTCAGTATAAAGGCAGGAGGTAGAAGGGAAAATTTTGTCACCTCTTTATAGTGCTTAGACTTACTAAATCCTTTTATTAGTCCCAGTGGATTTTTTTCCAGGTGCTAGAATAGCTGAGATGCAAAAATCCATGTCTTTCCATTCTGGTTGCTAGTATATTTTGGTGAGCAAGTCTTCCTACTTGGAAAAGAATGAAGCGGGTGTTCCTGTAACACACTGAGGAGTCGGAGGAATAGAAAGCTTAAACATCTCGTATAAACATGCCCTGATCTGTCTTCCAGCTGTGAGACAGTTGGCTGTCATTATTGACTTCCTATTTCAGATCAAATTCTTGATATCCCACTATCTTGATCTATTACCTTACTCTAAACTGGAAAAACAGCATTAGTACCTGACTCCTCACCCTAACCCTTTTTTGATCTTTGGGCTTTTAAAGACTGATAGTGGAGGTTAGAATTTATGGCATACTTATCAATGGATTTCAGCAGTGGGTAGGTTGGAGTTCCACTCTCAAAAGCTAGGCATTACTGTTTTTCTTATGGGCTGAAAAATCAAATGGAGCTGCCTTTTTCTATCTTTCAGGTATCCAAGTAGACTGGTAGCAAACAGCTTGCTCTTCTTCCCTGTTCACACAATTCCAATGGAGATTAATTCCTTTATCCTTTTATAGTGCTTCCCCAGCACTATAGAGATGAGATTTTTGTGGGACAGAAATAAACCCATCCCACTATGCAAAAAGTCTGTTGTT
>NW_006286587.1:10610229-10612059 GCF_000327345.1 Myotis davidii
GTCACAGAGTAAGTATAAATTTATAAATGCAATTCAATTATGAAATATCCCAGTGCAGAGTTTGGTAGAGGCCTGGTCATGTGATAAACAGCTGCAGTTTTAAAAACTCAAAAAACTACCTGATCACTAGATAGCTAGATACCAAGGCCGAGACACAGAGATCCCCACCGAGGCTGGGTTACCCCATCAATATTTTGGAGACATGATTGCCTCACATTTTCTTTTCCTGCCATTGGTTTAATTGTTTTCATTAAAGGTTAGATAGTTGTTTGTTGGGGATCCTCATTTAGAAGTTTCTCTCCTTCACCTATAAGTGGTGACTTTCAGAGTTCTGGTCATAATATTAATTTTACATCTTTCAAAATTTCAGTGGAAAGTAACTTTATCATAATATTTTATTTCATACAATACCGTGACATTTCTTCTTTCAAACTAGAAGACAGCTGCAGCATGCATAGCTATCATGGACATTGTTATTAATTTCCTATCATCCAAATGCATCCCTTATTTCCACCCCAATTAGATTTTTTTTATCTAACTTCTCTCTGTTTTTAATATTGGGGAAAGCTCTGTCAGATTATTTGCCCATCGAATTTAACAATAAAACAGTAACTTGAAACACCATCCAACAGCTTTGAAAGTTAAAGACTCCCCCACGACCACCAGTGTTTCCCACACGCATCAGTGGTTGACCTTTCAGAAGATGGCTTTTGTGTGCCCTTTGAGAAGGGCCTGGGCTCATCCAAACCACCACTCTGAAGGAACCCCAAAATTGGAGAGCTGTTGGCAAAAATACCTACATGATTATCTAGATATATACCTCAGGTGGCAGTTCTCATCTGTTTGCTTGTCCTTAGCAAGGACCGCACGGTTGCATATGACCTTCTATTCATTTCACTCAGCCCCAATAGCTACTTATTGTGCCACTGGGAGGAATTAGTCCTTTAGTACTGGGCTGTCTCTCACACTTGGGCTTCCCGACATGCTGTCAGGGAGCCTGTTTTCATCCTCGTTCCTATTACAGTGAAGAAAAATGGTCACGACTAAGGTTTGGAGTCACGTGTCCCAAGATTGCCAGTCTCTGCCTCATCATATTAGCCTTGGTTAAGCCGCCTAACCCCCCTGAGCCTCAGCTTGCACCATGTAAACTGTGGGTCTTATTATTCATATTATGAGGTCACTGTGAAGCTTTAAGTGACATAATGTGTTGCAGCAGACTGTTGGAGTCCTGCCTGTGTTTCCTGGGACCTCATTTATACACCTTAGACTCTACCTACTGGGAACACTTCCTGCTCCCGGCCCTCATTCTGGCTCCAGGAACACGACTGGCTCGTTCACAAAGGTAAACTGGAAGTCTACAAAAGTCATACCTTCCAAAGCGACTCTTAAATGGAGTATCTCTGAGGCATGTGCTACACATTTTCCAGAGCTTTCTGGCAGGACTGAGCTCCAGTCGCCCATAGAACTTAACTGCTTGCTAGTACCTCCTTCCTCTTCCTGACCCATTCCTTACACGCCTACAGGTTTTCCAGGGACCTCCTTTCAAACAAATTACTTGCACTCAAGTCCCTGTCTCAGGGTCTACTTCTGACAAAACTCAAGATATGTGAGAAGCACTTCTTACCGTGTTTGGCACATGATAAATGATAATAGTTATTAATCCCAGAAGATATTTACTTAGGTTGAAAAAAAAAGACCTATAGTTTTGAAAACCACTTTATGGCTGCTACATCTGCTGCTCTTATTTTTTTAAAACCTTTTTCTTTTTGTTTCCAAAAAAAAAAATCTGTTTTTGAATTTTTTTTTTTCCAATTTGAATAACAGGGGCAT
>NW_006286587.1:10612099-10614635 GCF_000327345.1 Myotis davidii
ACTTTGCCTGCATTAATTTTTTGCCTTTTAAAGTAAAATTTTCTGACACCTCTTTTAGTCTGGCAGTTCATCTAAAAAAATGAAAGTAGAATTTCAAATGTGTGGGTAAGAAAAGTTGTATTAGTACTTGATGGCACTGAGAGAAGCAAGAGCTCCCTATTTCGCCAAAAGGGCTGCGTTTCTCCTTTTTAGTGAACACGGAACATTGATGGTATGCTATGATAAATTAACTATAATACCTTTGGAGGCCAAGTGTCTCAGAAAAAACAACAGTAACATTTTAGGCAAAATGGAAAGCATTAGATTCACACCTGTAACTCATTAATTTGGACCAAGAGTTAGATTTCACAGAAAGCAATTACTAGGATGGATTGCTTTCTCTCTCTCTCTCTCTCTCTCTCTCTCTCTCTCTCTCTCTCTCTCTCTCTCTCTCTCTTTTAATTATAGGAATGTGTTGAATATTTTGTCTGACCACAGTTGCCCTCAGCAATATCCAGAATTGGTGGCTATAGATTATTTCAGTGTTTCTTTTCAAATTGACTGAGCATGGTTAACTATTTATTATAACATTAAAAAATTACCTTTTTATTCTTAAAGAGTACAGGTCATTGTCAGTGGAATAGCAGTGTGAGAAATGCACTAATTACCTCTCTAATGCAGTGCTAACGAATAAATCAAAAGTGGATGCTGTGCGTGGCTTTGACTGTGTACTTGTGTGTGTGTTCCTGACTTCTGCTTCTGTGTTTATTCAGTTATTAATAGTTATCTACGTACACATGAGTCTTTAGGGATGAATAACTTAAAGATGAAATCATATCTGTGTGGGTTTGGGTGTTAAAATGTACCTGTCTCTGGCCCTGCCTGGTGTTTCTCAGTGGTTAGAGCATTGGCCTGCGCACCTAATGGTTGGGGATTTGATTCCTTTTCATGGGCATGTACCTGGGTTGCAGGTTTGATCCCTGGCCTGGCCAGGGCATGTGTGGGAGGTAACCAATTACAATGTGTCTCTCACTTTGGTGTTTCTCCCTTTCTCTCCCTCCCACTCTTTCTAAAACAATAAATAAATAAATAAATAAATGGAAAAACTATCCTCCAGTGAGAATTAACAAAAGTAAATAAATAAATGAATGAATGAATAAATAAATCTTACCTGTCTCTGCTCAAATGTTATTCTTTACAGATTCCAGTAACATTATTACTAAATTAAAAGAGCATTTTTTGTTTAATTTTGCTTTGAGTCTGTGTTTACCTTTTCACACATATTTTAATATTTCTTCTCTTTATCTGTTCTCATTAATGAAGCCACATTTTTATGTGTTAACTTCAGGGCTATTATGTAAATGTATCTCATATCATTGTTGATAAATTAACATAATGATCAAGTAGAAATTCACCCCCTGTGACTAACCAATAAAACTCCATTGATCTGCTTTCACTGAAAATTGTCCTTGCATTGAGCATTTTAGTTATAATGAACTAATTGGCTTTCTATGAAATGATCGAGGCTGTCCTAAAATCCCAAAGGTCTGTGATGTTGTTTCATTTTCTGAGTCACTGTTGCTTAATACACAGGGGCTGATGCTCATTGCCTGGAAACAGAGTTGAGGGGGCTCTAGGGTCACCTGCCTCTTTCTATTAATGAGGAAATCAAGACTCTGAGGCATTCCCAGAGTCACATAGCTAAGCAAGGGGCAGGTTTTAAAGCCAAACTTCTTTACCCCATAGCCAGTCCATTTCTCTTTTATCTAGTTTTCCTACCAGGTGTCTGGTGTATTTCTGTAGCAGATAGCTCTTGACTTCCTTTGTCGTGTTGATGTAGTATTATTTTGGCGGTCATGGAATATTTAATCTTCCAGTAACTTCAGAGATCTCCTTCGTCTACCATATTTATACTTCAAAGGACAAAACTGAGTCCAGAGAGTTGGGATGGCAAATATTTTCATACAGCCAAATTGTGACCTCATTACATACACTCTAACTCTAACGGGTGATGATTGAACCACTTTTCAAAGCCCAAGCCGGACTGTTTCTCCATCCAAGTTTAAGAGAGGACTAGTGACACCAGGCATAACAGCTGTTCATTTCCGTCTGGCACCTCAGAAGTGTCCTAGTTCATTTACACGTTTACTCCATCATACAGGTTAGCTGGTTTATTTATGTGTCCCTGCTGGAATAGGCAATGTGTGTTGACTGAACCTTAGCTTATGGAGAAAACTATTTTTTTTTTCTTTTTGCATGTGAGAGCCTTCTGTTCAACTTTTATTATTCAGTTTAAAAATTGTTATACGGTATCAACTTTCAATTACAAATTATTAAAAAGATAAATGATGCCAATTTTATATCAGGGGAAAATTTTTGACTACTCAAATGTTAAAAGTGACAGATACGACCAAAAAAAAGTATTTTATGATATTATTATTATTATTATTTATTGTTGAAAGTATTACATAGTTCCTCCTTTCCCCCCCATTAATCTCTTGCAGCCCACTCCTGTCCCCCTCCACCCTCAGGCCCTCACCACCCCATTGTCTGTGTC
>NW_006286587.1:10614767-10621617 GCF_000327345.1 Myotis davidii
GCTTCCATGTATAATACATTCAGCAGCCCTTTGCTAGCATTATTATTAAAATATGTGGCTCAGGGTTGTTGCTGGGAAATGCCAGCCAGTGGATTTGGCTTGAGCCCAGGGACTGTTCTGGCTAGTGAGAGAGGTGTCCTTACTACGGGGGTTACATTGTTGTACTCGGTTTATTTTCTGGGTCTCTTGGTAGAGAATTTTGAACTTTCACCTTAAAAATTGCTGTCTCTGTTTTGAGATAGTATTTTCTCAGTGCTGTCTTGGGTTTCTTTGTTTCCTAGGCAGTAAATAACAGCGAAGATGTACATTGATGTCCACTAAATTTACATACCTGTTTTAACAGGTATGTAATACAACTCACACACATATACACCCCCACACATTCTCACAATGGGGGGATGCATACGGGTCTTGCCATATTGTTATTCTCATACATCTGCGCTTTATATTACATTTTCTAATGCATTAACATTATGAATTTAAAAATTCATGTACCAAATGACATTTACATAATTTTAAATATTTTGATTCCAAATCATTTAAAAATATAATTTAATAAGTTACAGTGTTTTTTTCAGTGATTCAAGTTAGCATCCGCTTCTAAGTGTGTTATTACTTATTCATTAATTGAAGCCCTTTAATTTTATATTCTGCTCTTGGCAATTGTGGCTTATTTGGTGCTTGTTACAGCCACTTCAGGAAGTAAATCAAATCAGATGTAAAACCTCAGCACCAGCTGGAAATGAACCAGTACCTTCTGTCTGGGTTTGGCAGAATAAAGTACTTTGGGCTGCACATGCAGAAGGACCAGCAGAGCTGCTCACACAGAGAGAATGTGACACACCTCTGGGGTTTTCTTTGTGCAGGAAAAATGCCACCTGTGTGGCTGGGCAAGAATATAAAATAACTAAATCATTATCACAAAGGTAATGGTATGCATGGCCTTCTGGCTTAGCTGTGATAAGAAAACGTTAAACAGAAATACATAAGACGATGTTGAACAGTATGGAAAGGCCCTTTGAGAGGCTTGCTCTTGTTGTTATTTTTCACTTTCCTTCTGGTATTTAGTTCAAGAACGTGATAATTCTGGGGAAGGACCAGTCTATATCAGACCACCCAGGAAAGAACGATGCTCTGCCAATATGTAAAGCCACTGGCTTGTAATAACTTGCGTCTGACTTCCAAGTCACACTTGTTTTGGTGAGCAGATGTCTTCTGAAATGCCTGTGTGGGTTAGCATGCTGGCCTTATTTCTTTCCTCTTTCAAGAGCATATGGGCAAGAGTACCTGATAATTTCAGTAGCACAGAACCGTACTGTCTGCGTTGAAGTTTCACCTTATTAAAGGGGAATTATCCATTTGCCTACTGTTTCTTCAGTAAACAATGTCACTTCTGAGATGATGAAGGGGAAAAATGAGTGAGGTTTCAAATTCTCATTGCAAGTCTATTTTAAATTAGTTATATCTAATTATCTACTTTAAAATTTTGCTAACTGGTAATGTTTCTGCTCTGATCAGTTGTTCTTTTCTTGTGAGTTAAACTTACTCTGGAGAAATCAAGATAAATATAGCATATGGAGCCCTAAAAATTGTCTATAAACAAAAATACTCTGATCTCAGAAGCTTAAATCATCTTAATACTTTCTGGAATAAGACCAGGAATGGAGGAAGAATAAGAGAAAAATTTTGTTTGTTTCTCCGAATTTTCCTTTTTCCTTTTTGCAGAAGAACTATACTCTTGAAACTAGGGGTCAGAAGGTCTGTTTTACTGATGGATTTATCTTATTCTAAACCTAGTACTATTTACTTCTCTATTGAAAAAAAAGGTGGTGCTTTTGGCTTAGATTGTTCACATCTATATGTTAAACAGTACTTCTCAAACTTTAGAGCAGGGGTCCTCAAACTATGGCCCGCGGGACACATGCAAATACAAATATTGTATTTGTTCCCGTTTTGTTCTTTTACTTCAAAAGAAGATATGTGCAGTGTGCACAGGAATTTGTTCATAGCTTTTTTTTTAAAAACTATAGTCCGGCCCTCCAATGGTCTGAGGGACAGTGAACTGGCCCCCTGTTTAAAAAGTTTGAGGACCCCTGCTTTATAGCATGATTAGAATCGCCTGAAGGATTTATGAAACTCCACATTGTCAGACCCCACCTTCAGAATATCTGGATAGGAGCCCCAAATTTGCATTTCTAACAAGTTCCCAGATCATGTAAATATGGCTGGCCTGGGACTACACTTTGAGAACAAATGCTAGAAAAGAATCAGAGAAGAGAAGGGTAGGGAAATGCACAACTTATTAAGAGGAGTTATCTCTGGGCTATGGTAGGATGGGTAATTTTGTACTTTCACTTTTCTGTGCTATATTTTCCACAGGCACATATATATATACACACACATATATATGATAAAAAATAGATGAGCTCTTTTAAAAGAATAATAGTTGAACTATTAATCATTAATCTACATTCACTTTTCCCTTCTGTATGCCTGTCCTTCTTACCTCTTACAGGCGAACATTCTCTTCCACATCTTCTGAGGTGGCTTCCACTCAGCAATCATCAGACAATTGCTTGGTTTCTACCATAGTGCAGTTCTTATTATGCTAGAATTTAATAGAAAGAAAGCTGACTCTTTTTTTTTTCATGTAATCCTCAACGTATTTTTTTTCTTTATTGATTAAGGTATTACATATGTGTCTTTACTCCCTCTTTGCCCCCCCCCGCTCCACTAGTGCCCTCATCCCCCCCTAGTGTCTGTGTCTATTGGTTATGCTTATATGCATGCATACAAGCCCTTTGGTTGATCTCTCCCTCTTCCCCCCTCCGTCTCCACCCTTTTCTTTGAGATTTGATGGTCTGATCGATGCTTCTCTGTCTCTATTGTGTTCTCTAAACTGCCTGGTACTGGCACAAGAACAGACCTGTAGACCAATGGAATAGAATAGAGAACCCAGAAATTGACTTAAACCACTATGCTCAATTAATATTTGACAAAGGAGGCAAGAGCATACAATGGAGCCAAGACAGTATTCAATAAATGATGTTTGGAAAATTGGACAGATACATGCAAAACAATGAAACTAGACCACCAACTTACACCATACACAAAAATAAAAGCAAAATGGATAAAGCACTTAAACATAAAATGGGAAAACATAAAAATCTTAGAGGAATCCACAGGCAGCAAAATCTCAGACATATGCCAAAACAATATCTTCACTGATACAGCTCCTAGGGCAATGGAAACTAAAGAGAAAATACAGAAAGTTAACTCTTTATGGGTGAACATATCTCTTAAATATACTGTACAATTTTTCGTTTCACCATCTACCCCTCTACCCCACTCCAGGTTATAATCTCATAAAGTTCTCTAAATACTCTAATGGGGAAAAGGGTCTGTGGGTACCAATATGATGAGAGATGGAGCAATGCTGCTCCCCATTTTGGGACTGTATTCATTTTTGACAAATTGCCCTCCATCAAAGCTCCTTAAAATAAATCAAAATAATATATGAAATATAAAGTATGCCATCTCGATTTCAGCATTTCCTTTGGTGTGTATCTTTTAACAACCTTCCACGAAATACTTTTGATTTATATTTTTATACCAGATTTTTAAAAACTAATTATAGCATCCTAAAAAAAACTTTTGAAAATCTTGGGTTCTTTTATTTATGATTCTTAGAGGCATGTGAGAGGAGGGGTTTGGTTAGAGAGCAGAAAGGTTATAACCTGACCTGTCTGTGGAGACAGTGATTTTAATTACATTTAATTCCCATTCACTCTGTATGTTACTTGATCCACTCATTGGTTTAAAAGCATATTGATAAATACAGCCGTGGCTTAACCTCTTGCCCTTCAACTCGTCTAGAATTGCATCCAGGCTTAAGTGAGTTTGCCACATTTAGATGTCGTACTTTGTTACTGATGAGAAAGTATTAAGATTCCTGCTAGATGGGTGAGCCTAAGTTTTTATAGAGAAAAGTCCCTATTACATTATCAAAATAAATAAATAACTTGATACAAAAAGCTTTCTTGACGTTGGTTTGTAGTCAACCTAGAAGTTTGAAAAACCTCATAGTTTCCATCTTTCTCTCATACAAGTTCATGTTTATTCTTCTTCATAAGCGCTTTAAATGTTTCAGTGGCTATCTTCCTAAAGATATTCTACTTATTTGCTAAGTTATTAAGCAATTATCAAGATACATTGTGTGTCTGATACTATGTTAGGCACACCTATGAAATATCCAGTTTAGGATGGGAGCACAACTTTCAGTACACATTTTTTAACATACAGTTTCTTCAGAAACCAGGAGACAATATAAATTTATTCTCATATTCTTTAACAAATGCATGGATTCAAGCAACGAAAGCTGATTGATAATTTTCTTCCTTTTAGGTTTTATTTCCAAGTAATATGGAAGTGCCTAGTTTAACTGGTCAGTGGTGGCACTATAGGAGGCTGCCAAATCTGATGGCAAAGGAATTTAAGTATAACATGAAAAATAAACATTGGGGAAGAACAGTTATTCTAATAAGAAATTATCTTTCACAAATTATTCAGTCCCAAACAGGTTTTAATTACACTTATGATGAATGGGATTCTGACCCAGAAAGTAAAAAGGGGTATTTCTGGGACATTTGACAAAATTTGAATAGGATGGTAGGGTTGTACCAACATCAATTTCCTGAGAGAAATCTAGAGAGTTATAATGTGGGTATTGGTGCAGTGTCCTTGCTTTGGGGAAATGTAGACTGGAACATTTAGGAACAATAGGGCATCAAGTCTGCATCTTGTTCTCAGTTTAGAAGAAAGGCTGCTAATGAGAACATATCCATATTAATGCATATAAATATATATTTGAATATAATGTTTATGTATTTTATATTTGTTTATAACATATAAAATGTGTATATATGTATGTATATACATATATAAAATGGGACTATGTGTATAATGAGTAAATATTTTATGATGGGCATATATATGGTGACAAATGTGGTAAAATATTAACCATTGCAGAATGTGAATGAAGACTATCTAGGCTTTACACTGGCTTTATAAGTTCTCTATAATTTTGAAATAATTTTCCAAATAAGTTATTTTAAAGGTCTATGCAATATATAGTTATGCATTAATTGCTGAACTGTTTCTCAGATTCTCTATATCATGGTATTTAGTTTGATTCTGTATGTCATGACATTTAGTTTTATAGTTAAATTGTTAGCGATAATTCTTCTGGGTTTCTAGTTCTAAGATGTAGATTATGATTTCAAGATCTAATGAAGGTCCTTTATTGCATATAGTATTGTTTTTTGTGTGTTTTTTTTCCTGTCAGAAGGCAATATATTTTTTACTTTCTAAATTCTCTTTGTTATGAAGGGTGAGAATTAGATTATCATTGGTTTTTACAAAAATCACAATAGATTAAAAACATTGTGTTTTCTTGCATGTGCATTGAATACCAGGGTTCTGGCTCATAAATCAGGAAGAACACAGAGAGATACAACTGGAGTCCTTCCTAGTTCCACTGTTACAGCCAAAATCCTGACATTCAGGCATATTTACAAGACCCATGTTTCAGACAGCCCTTATGTGCTTTGAGTGGGCTGAAAAGACTGTGTAATAATTTTACATGACAACTTTTTCAGAAGGCTAGATGAGGTACATGGCATCCTCCTCAACACAGAAAATTGCCTTTGTTCCTATAATAACCACTGTTTGTTTTTTTCCTTTTGGTTAGGCATAAAATATTGCAAGATTTCATTTGGAAATTTTATAGACTGTTATCAACATATGCTAATTTGGGGAGGGGGTTCAGTTTTTCTTTTTTTTTTATTGCTTAAAGTATTATAAAGGGTATTACATATGTGTCCATTTTTCCCCCGCCCTAGACAGTCCCCTAGCCTCCACTATCCCCCAGTGTCTTATGTCCATTGGTTATGCTTATATGCATGCATACAAGTCCTTTGGTTGATCTCTTACCCCCCTACCTCCTGCCCCCCAACCCTCCCCGGCCTTACTACCTTAAAGTTGGAGTACCTACAAATGCATCATTCTGATTTGGGACTGAGACCAGCTCTTGACCCATTAGTTTCTCCTCTAAACCAACACTAATGCAAAAACACCTTTGATATTACATAAAATGATGAAGCTATTGGTGCTTCTAGCTTTTTAAGAGCATTTACCACTAAGTGCTCTGCATTCTTGATCCAAGCTAATCTTCCATTGATACTTTTCTTTCTTTTAGGTTTTTTTTCCCAAGTAATAAAATTCTTAAAGATAAGAATTTTAATTTCCATTTTCCAAATAAGGGAAGAGACTAAAAAAGGGCAAAGAAGGTTGCCTAAAATCACTAATAATAGTAATGGACAAGAAATTTGTCTATCCTCTCTGAATCTGGAAGCTGTACCTGCTTAAAGTCAAAGAGGTCATACATGGATATTGGCATGGCTGAGATAAGTTACATAAGGACAACATTACGATTTCAACTGGATGGCAGATTTTGCTGTCTGCAGGGGAGTGGAGAGACTCTGAAATCCCCTGATTTAGGGCAAAGAAGTTTGCTAGATAGCCTAGTTATGATGTAACTCTGCTAAGCCCCCAATAACAACTCTCCAGATATTTATTGTGTTTAAGGCTTTGCTTCTATAGATTTCTGTCCACATACTCAGTGGTACATGGAACCCGGGAGGTGCCTGAGGATTGTGTTAAATAAGAGTGAATAAATACGGTAATAGAAAAGTAACTCATTGAACAGCATCTTACTGAGCTCAGTAACTGGAAATAACTGGTTGAAGAGTTAGGGGAGATTACCAGTTAAGACTTCAAGGGCAGCTTAATA
>NW_006286587.1:10621680-10639096 GCF_000327345.1 Myotis davidii
TATATTGCAATATATATATAGGTAGGGAGGTAGAAAGATTTACAATAAATTAGGAACAATTTTTAAAAATGATGCTAAGCATTACTTTAATAAAGAAATAGACATATAAAAGTAGTGATTATCTTCTTATTAACTGTTTCCAAAATGGTTGCATTTACTGCTTTCTCCTTAGTTGGAAATGCCTAGTCCCCCCAGATATTATGCCTGCTGAGCTCATATTACTTAAGTCTCATGGCTTTTTTTTAATTGTCAAGTCATTCTTACCTAATTTCAATCAGACTGGAATAATTTTTATGCTCCTGAATTCGTTTATTAGAATTTTTCCTCAAGCCATCTTTCCTTAGCATAATTAAATGACATATATTCATCCTTTGAATTTCATTTTCTCCCACAGCCCTTGGACCTGACATCAGATTCTCCAGGTCACTTGTATCTTCCCATTCAAAGCGCTTCCATGTACACTCTCCCTGGCTTATCTGGTATCAAGTGCTCCATACGAATTTGGAAGCATGATTTAACTTCAGCCCTCTGATAATACATTTTTTTTCATCAGTTCAAATATTCGTTTTCAACAAAAACTATCAAGATCCTCCTCTTACTATTTTCTAAAGAGAGATACACCCTGTTAAATGGCCTTTTTATTTAAAAACAAACAAACAAACAAACAAAAAACACAACAATTCCTGATTCTTCTTCTACAGGGCCCACGAGGTGTGGTTTTCTGGCTTTGCCAGAATCTCAGCTGTTTGCTCTTTGCATTGGGAGTTAGGAACCATGAGTATGGTTGATAAAGCAGTGATGTCCCAAACTGTAGTCACATTAATGTTTGGTTTAGTAAAACTTGCAGCACCATAAGCCCCCCAATAATAACTCTCCAGATATTTATAGTGTATAAATATCTGTTCTTTGTTACCTAGCAAAGAAATACCATAGCATAAAAATAACCAGTATTCTCTATAAACAGGTAATATTTCTATATCAATTTCTGAAAACATTCTTAGTAAAACAGTTTACAAAGAGCTGGGGACTTTCTGTGTCCCTTGACCTTTGATTCCTGTGAGCAGAGCAAGTGGCCCTCCCCATCTCTCATTTACCTTCTTTCCTAAAGAGTTCCGGAAGGATGTTTTTAAACATCTTGTGTTTCCAGACTTTACTACATTTACAAACTTAAGGACAGTTAAATAGTAAAAGAAAACATTTTAAAGAAAAAGACTCCTAGTGATAGTTAGATCCGACCACTATATAATTTGTGTCTTGACCATTTGACTTTTGAGTCTTCTTTCTTAACATTTCATTTCCTGAGATTGCATATGAAAAGTACTGGATACTAACTACTAACTAGAATGTTGTTCAGAGGATCAAATATTTTCTTTGTGGTCTCTTTAGAGCTTGTTGCTGCAGAGGCAGGACTGCTCTTGTTTCATCCTGACAGGGATGGTGGGTTTAACAGGTTCCCGGGAGCTTTTCATCACATTATATATAACTCTTTCTGGAATGGCCAGTTTGGGGTCCACATAATGAGACCCGACTTTCAACTTGTTTGGACTGCTGTTGGGCTGCTCAGGAATTGAGGGCTACTGGACAGCTTCAACTGGGAGAACAACAGTCCTGGGTGAAAACTTCTGACAAAGTCCATTGCAGAATGATACCTGGAAGCATCTTCACCTGCTTCAAGCAATGTGGCCGGAATGCCTTAGCAGAATGTGAATCTGCTGCTTTGCTCTGCAATAACAGCATGTCTGTCTCTTGCCATCATTCATTCCCTGGGTTTGAAACTGTTATCGCATCCACGCTGCTCCCTACTTAGCTTGTGTTGCTCGTCAGCACTCCTGCAGAAAGCACAGAGTCTCCTAAATGTTCTCCCTAGGCCCAGCGTGTGGTATTAAAACCAAGGAAGCTCAGACATGTCTAAAAGGAACTGAAGTATTGCATCTAGCCTTGCCAATCCACTGATTAAAATTCCTGCCAAGTGTTACATTATGCACAGCTTCCTTATTTTGGCTGTAAATTTCACTGCGCATTATTCAGGATAAGAAAGTTTGTACTTTTTATTTCATAAACCCTCATAATAAACACAGCTTTCTTCAAAACCTTTTGAGGTGTTGGATGTGTGCGCTGTTAAATATAGGGCTCCTTTGTGGAGCACAGCACACGTGCCTCATTTTAACTTCTCCCGTAAGTATTTCATGGGGGAAAATGGTTCCGCTAGGGATAAAGGAAAATAGACATTTTGGTGAGCTGCAGGATTATCCAAGGCATGGCTTTATCCTCTCTGAAGTGTCTTTTCTATGAACTTGAAGAATGAACAAAACTTTCTTTATTGGCATAGAGAAACCCATCCCCTCCCTCTCGGCTCCCACCACTGGTCAGCCCTGTATTTTTTAAATTTAATGGGGGGAGTGTGTGAGTCAAAAGTTCTCATCAAAGAGACCCTTCTCTAACAGAAAACTCTGTGACATTTTCTTCACATTCAGCTGCCATTCTGGGGCAACGTCTCCGAGAGGGAACGAATAGGTCGAGAGGGAATTTGTCCAGAAGAGACCATACAATAAGTGCTTTGGCCCTGGAATAATGAAACTAGATATCAATCATAAAGACAAAATGTAAATGTATTTTCCTTTGGCAGCATCCCTGCAGGAGGGAGTCACCTCTGAGAGTCTGGTGGTGGGAGCCTCCATGACATTCGAATAACAAGTGCCTGGGATTTGGGGACTGAATACCCACCACAGGTCTGATGAGCACCAAGGCCCTCCTGTAGGTTCCACATGACAGATTGCTGCATTCATTCCCAACGGAAATCATTCTTAAATCCTTTTTTTTCTCCCCTAAGTGGATACATTCTCTTGAGTGGCGATGGGGGCTGGGGAATGATCTGAACCTCTTTATTTAGAAATATTTTAGATGAATACATAGCAATGCAACTGTAGTTATTGAAGTCACATGTGACATTATGCATTCTGTTCCCTTCAGTATTTAGGTTAAATACTTTTTAATATGAAAACTTCGTTTAACATATGATGCTTATTTTACTTTCAGAATTTTTTACTAACTTATTTTCATGAATATTTTGGGGGTTAAATATTCATCCATACAGGCACATATATTGAATTTTTTACTGGATATAAATTTCATCAAAATTATGAACTACTCTATTGGGTAGATTTTTTTCTATTTATTTAAAATAAAAAAGGGGGGACAAGTTGTGAAATACAGGGGGAAAGTAACCTTTTCTGAAAATTATTTTTTAATAAGTGAGGTCAACTTTTTATTTAATCAAACAAAAGTCAAAAAGAGAGAATAATATTATTTCCTGACAAAATGACCAAAATGTTCTTTGCCCCTAAGTTTTTTCTTCACATAAGCTTA
This sequence comes from Myotis davidii, assembly GCF_000327345.1. Classification (NCBI taxonomy): domain Eukaryota; kingdom Metazoa; phylum Chordata; class Mammalia; order Chiroptera; family Vespertilionidae; genus Myotis; species Myotis davidii. Next base: position 10,625,047 of record NW_006286587.1, read on the forward strand.
TTCCCCAATACTCCTCTTGACAATAAATTATGGCAGAAGAAAAGTCGCTGTTTGGATTGGGGCAATAAGTGCCACCTGCATTTGTGGACTTTGAGGAAAAGGGCTGCATGTTGTTTATCTCCTCAGACTTATAGATACCTTAGTCCTTTGAAAAGTCAAGCAGAATGAGTTGCTGAGTTCATGAAAACCAACATTTTTTGGGTGTGCCTCAAGATTTTTTATTTTTGCAAATACATTTGTACAGACCAGCTTTTACCATTTTCCTTTGGACAGCCAGGTGAAAGTTCAGAGAGATTTCATTTTCTCTCCTGAAGGTTTTTAATTCTTTATCATCTCACTCAAAACCATTAGTACTTTCTGGAGCAAATGAGAATATAAACCCCAAAATTGCATATTAACTTCTTTCCTAGGAAGACAATGAGGAAAAAGGATTTAACACAGTTCAGGTTTAAAAGCGGAATTCCTTGAGGAAAAACCACCTTTCTCCCCAGGCCTCATGTGAGCGCATCTCCATCCACATTGGCCTTGCTGGTGCCTAGACTGGTATTGCCTGCTGGGAGCTCTTCTGCTTGGAACATGGTATCTTTTGATTTCTTCCCTGATCTCATTGTTAACCTATTCATTGTTTATAACATGTTATTTAGCCTCCATATGTTTGTGTGTGTGTGTTTTAGTTTTTGTCTTTATGATTGATTTCTAGTTTCATACATTATGGTCAGAGAAGATGATTGATATGATTTCAGTCTTCTTAAACTTATTGAGACTTGTTTTGTGGCCTAACATGTGTCTGTCCTGGAAAATGTTCCACGTCACTTGCAAAGACTGTATATTCTGATGCTCTGAGGTGAAATGCTCTAAAAACATCAATGAAACCCATGTGGTCTAATATGTTATTTAAAGCTGTTATGATTGATTTATTGATCTTCTGTCTGGAAGATCTATCCGTTAATGTCAATGGGGTGGGAAATTTACCCTCATTCAGCTGTCTCTGTGGATTTTCAGAGAAATGTGGTCCTCACTATCTTCTTTGGAGCCTTTAATAGCATCTACCTTGAATAAATCCAGTCTTATTGCTGATGGAAATGTGTCTCCCTGGTGAGAGCTCATGAAATCTAGGCCATCTTAAGGTCACATGGCCGCCAGATTGGCACATTCTAGGTTTTTCCAGCTGCTACTTTTTCTTTAGTGATATGGTCAAGACTGCCCTGACCCCTCCAATGAACTGTTGGCAGTTTTGTCTACTATATTGTCCCCTTTCTGATGTTTTGTCATCTCAGAATTTCCTAATAATTAACACTTTAATGATCAAAGGAAGTTTCTTACTTAGAATTTCAAGGAGCATGTCTCAGCTAAATTAAACATATGCTTATATTTAAAATGGCATTATGCTCCAAGTTACAGATAATGCTTACACAAGACAAGCCCATTAACAAAAAAAAGTTTTCTCTCATTGCATGAGAAGTAATTCAAAGCTAATGTGATACCTCCATAGATGCCATCAGAGATATAGGCACTACAGTCTTACTAAAATGTAACCTTTATGCCCATGTTCACTAAATGGCTACTGAAGCTTGAATACCAGGTTTTAGTCTTATGCATGAAAGTAGAAGAGTGGGAAAAACAAATAATAATAATAATAAATAATAAATTAAAAGATCTGTGTGGGTATATCCTTTGTAAGGAGGTTACTTGGAAGCCCAGTCAATGTCACCTCCTTCCATCTAATTTGGTCACTCATATCTTTTTCATCTTTGAAAGAGCTACTACTGGTAAATATAGATATTTAGTTGGTCATATAGCCACCCAAATCAATATAAGGATTCTGTTAGTAAGGGGAATGAGAATTGGTAATGAATAGAAAACCAGTAATGTTTGTCATAATGACTTGAAATGCGTGGGTTAGATCTTAAAATTATTTGTTTACCATGCTGTGAGCATCAACTCAAAATGTCTTTATCAGAATCTGATTAGGATGTTAATCAACATGACTTTTTCACTCTCACATCTACTAATGAGATAGAGCTGACTGATTTTTTAAGAAAAAGTTTGTGAGGTCTACTGTAGCTATTTCTGAGAAATAGTTCCTTATTCTCACTTGGAAATTCAAGTTCAACAGGATAAACAAAAATCGCTGTTTCTTGTGTACCTGCACTATTAGTTAAGGTACTAGATTCTAGGACATGGAAATGTTGCCTGACTTTTAAAGAACAATCTCTAAGCTTTTGGATTAGAGATGTAGAAAGCTAGGTATAAGACCCATAGCTGAAAATGGCTCCAAGTTCCTGAACTAAGAAATGTGTTGAAGTTTATTCCATTCCATTTATCATCTTCTCCTGGGATCATAACCTCATAATGGTCATTGTGAAATTGACCAGCAAGATCAGGAGGTTCAGAAGAGAAGTTGCTTTTTCAGTCAGCCCACGGTTGTTTCAAATAGCTAAATTCCTCACATCTGTAAAGCTTCAAGATGTGCATTTCCTTGTCATTGTATTGTATTTTCTCACAGATTATTTCTTTTCCTCCCTAAAGGAAACACTGATGCTATTCACTACCTGACACATAAATCTTTCATGCAGCCTATAGGTGACCTCTAATGGAATCAACTTTTTACCTGGTTACTTCAACTATATTGCTTTTTTCCTCCCAAGAGTTTAAGACAGCTATTTAACTTTATTCCTTTGTGTCTTCACTTGAGAGTGGTTTATGGCGGCTTTGTATCTTTTCTGATGATAGTGGCTAAGTATATTAGTTAGCGCTTTCTGTGTAACAAACCACCTTCAAATTGTAGTGGCTTAAAGCAGTAGCTATTTATATAACTCATAATTCTATGGGTTTGTCACAAGCTAGATAGTTTTTCACATCTTAGCTGAACTCACTCATGTGTTTGTGCTCAGTTGCCAGGAAAGTTGAGTGCTGGCTAGTCTAATATGGTCTCAGCTGGGATAGCTTGTCTTTGTCCCATGTGCTCTCTTGTCCTTTAGTAGGCTGGCCTGGGCTTATTCACCTGGGAGCTGAGTGGAGTTCCAAGAGAGTGAGCAGCAGTGTGAAAAGCCTCTTGAGGCTTAGGACTAGAACTGACATAGTAACTTCTGCCTTATTCTGTTGGTCAAAGAAAATTAGATACAAGACCAGTCTGCCTTCAAGGGGTGGTAAAACAGATGACCTCTCTTAATGGGAAGACCTATAGAGTCACATTGCCATGGATGAGAATAATTCTGCAGTTTCAGAAAAAAAAATCTACTACACTAAGACTCTCTCAGTACTTATGCAGGCACTGCACAAGTGTTACTTTATTCAATTACAAGGTAGGTATCAATATTGTACCCATTATGTAGAGGCAGAAACTCTAAGTGACAGAGACTGACAGTTTGATTCTAGAGTATTCTTAATCACCATGTCTGTTGGCACCACTTTTTTTATTGTGCACCTCTCTCAGTACCTATTTGTTTACGTGGACTTATAAGTATGTGTGTGTTTATTTATAAATTATATAAAAGCACCATCGATCTATATGTTAAATATTAGTGAACTTTAACCTCATAAATTCTGAATATCAAAAAGTGAGAATATATTCTTCCATCCTCTATGTGAATATCCTTTAGCCTAACTTTGGAGACCATGCACCAGGGACCTGTTCTTGCCCAAGGCATTTCATGATTATCATATCTCAGAGTGCAGCAGTGCCTAATCAAAATTCTACTGGATTTCACTTCTAGTTCTAGCTAATATTTCCTGCAAGCCGTTGAGGGCTGGGAGTATTTGGCTATTTGAATAGAATGAGTGGAGGAAGATGAGGACATGACTCTAATTAAATGAAAGGGTTGTCTTCTGATTTATTCGAGCCAGGACTCAAGAGTTCTTGTATCCAGTGGATGCTCAGATTACTCACCATAGACTAAACTGCTCACCACTTTCTAGAGCTTTGATAAGAAAACAAGATTGCATGGAGGAGTGATTCCCAAAGCTCTCAGTTGGCAGTTATGTATCTCTGTTATCTGTGGAAGTTATTAAATGCAGACTCTAGGGTCCCACTGCTGGAGAGACTGTTTCTATAGATTTGGGGTTGGTCTAGGACTCCGTATTTTTATCAGACTTCCCAGCTGATATTGACCTCACTTTGAGAGCCATGAAACTTAAATTATATCAGCCACTTAATGGGTGGATGAACTTAGTCATCTTTTCTTGCGTTTGTTGAGTTCGTTCAGCTATAGAGTGGGAAAAGTAATAAAGCTCAAGACCAACTTGCAAAATTGTTTTGGGAATTAAATAGATGGTAATTTTGTCAATGGGTTTTATGAACTGTAAAGCATTAACATGTGCATACTCCCAAAGGGTTTGTCGATTTATTAAAAGATGTATTCTCTATACTAAGATATTCCATATATTGTTGATTATGTTTTATTTTAGTGAAAATATGCTTCCAAGACTTTCTGTCCTAATTACTTGGCTTGCAATGGGAGAGACCAAGGTTTATATCCCTTTGCATTAATGGGGGTAGGAGAGAGGAAGGACTTAGAACACAGACTTTAAGTTTAGGCAAACATGAGCTCTGATCCCAGCTGCAAAATGATCTTGCATTCGTTTCTTAACTTTTACTTCTTTATTATTTAAGTAGTCATAGTAACAGATCCTACTTGTAAAATGTGTTATGATGATTAAGTGCAATAGCCTAACCAATGTGTCTTATACACTTGGAACATGTCAGGCATTAGCCGAAGTGAAGTGCTTGCCATATATTAATTTACTTACAAAACACCTGTGATTTTGAATAGAGGTGGTATGAGATGCCTGTTTTACAAATGAGGAAATCAAAGCACAGGGAGCACAGAACCTCTTCTTCTGACTCCAGAACCTTCCTGCCTCCCTTGGCAGCATGGCCTCTGGTAAGGTGAAAGCTGGCACGTCTCTCAGCACGCCAGAAGGCCCCCAATAAATCCTCAAAGATGGGACATATTATCATTATTTGATTTCCTATGGCTTCTTTCAGAATGCTTTGTTTAAGGTAGTTATTTAATAAATTTATGTTGATTTGATTTAGAAAGAACTCCTTTGTATCCTCTTGGGCTTGTAGGAGATATATTCAATGAGAGAGCCTCTTATTTTTTCAGGCTAATATGATTTGTGTGGCTGCTTTAGATTAAGTTACTGTCTTTTATTTACAGAAGAAGATTAAATGAATGTGTGTGCATCTAAGAACTTCAAAATCCCCCTGCTAAAAATGGTTTAGAAAATTATCTTTGTAAGACAAGGAAGAGATCTCATAGGACCAACATCTAAAATAACTGGATTTCACTAAGTAGTGCTTTTAGTATTTTTCCAAATATGTGTTTAGAATTCATGTTTTTTGTTTTTTTGCTAGCCCTTACAATCACTAGTCCACCATATCTGATGATTCCTATTCAGTGCTTTGTGGCTTGTTTTTTTCTCTACTGTTTTCAGGATTAATTTATTTATTGTTTATAACATGGGAAGCTTTACCTGAAGAATACTGATTGGAAATATGAGGTAAAATAAATCTTAGGTCAGAAAAATTGAAGCAATTTTATGCTCCATCTCTTTTTTCTTTATTTTAGCTATTTAAATAGTGACATAAAGACTATCCCCAAAAACTATTCTCAAAATCTTAACCCCAAGGTAAAATTGACAAAAGTGAGAAACAATTTCCCCCCAAGCACAACTGAAACTCATCTTTCTACCTCACTCTCAGACAGTCTAATTCTCCGGGCTGTCGTGTAAGGAAACTAAAATAAGATGGCCTAATTAATAGGCTGAAGGCTTCTGCATTCAGCTTTTGTTAGAAAACTGGAGGAAATATGCTGGGAATCAAAGGCCCCTGTTTGAGTTAACCATCTGCCTGCGAGCAGTTTGCTGCTGTCGGGATGGTAAATGACAGGTGTGTCAGCGCAGCAAAAGGCCTGTTTTTGGAAGCTGCAGCCAGCTTCCTCTTAGCCCTGTGAGTGACCACAGCGTTCATTCCATTACTGGTTGACCATAACCACAGGCAGTTTTCAGGCAAGCCTCAGCCTTTTTCTTCTACTAGTCTGGTTGTAATCACAAAGTAGAGGGAACAGCTATATGACTAATTAGAACAGGCTGGCTTCGGTGATCCTTGGTGCTCAGAGTCTAGTATCATTAAGTCTGTGGGGTATACCTAAGGGAAGGAACTTGGCCAACATGATATGTTCATTCTAGTAGTAAAATCTGATTTTATTTTATTTATTTTTTTTGGCATAAAGGTTTAAAAAGTAGCAGTAATCAAGCTGACTAAAAATTACCATTACCATATTTACAACAGAAGTAAAATACATTAGTCAAGGTAAACTGCTATCACCAACATACTCAGATCTCAGGGGCTTAATATGATAAAGGTTTATCTAGCACGTGGTTGACAGCCCATTATGGGAAGTAGGGGAGGGGGAGCTCTGTTCCACAGAGTTATTTAGGGATTCAGGTACTTTCCACTTAGATTCTGTACTACCCTGGATCTTCTACATCCAGCCTGCAGACAGTGCACGATCATGTGGAGGAATGAAGACTGCATGCAGGATTTTTAGGGATTGGATGGAGAAGAAGTTAGGCAAGTTTACTCATAAACCTTTAAACAGAACTCAGTCTTGTTACCCTACATAACTATAAGGGAGGCTGGGAAGTGCTCTCTAGCTATATGCCCAGGAAGAAAAACAAATGAGGTTTGGTGAGATATTTATTTTTGGTGTTTAGTTGTCTTTTTTTTCTTTGGTTGGGTAAGAGGCATAGACCAGTGGTTCTCAACCTTGGCTGCACATTAGAATCACCTGGGAATCTTTTTAAAATCCTGATTTCTGGGCCTCATCCTCCGGAACAGAAACAGAATTTCCAGAGGATGAGGCCCAGAAATCAGGATTTTAAAAAGATTCCCAGGTGATTCTAATGTGCAGCCAAGGTTGAGAACCACTGGCATAAACAGTCATCTTGCTCTCTGGAAAACTGTGTTCAACTTTCCTTCTTTTAATCTTGGGTTTGTTTTTGGTTGGTGGTGGTGGTTTTTAGTTGTAATCGAGATCAGACATCTTGGGTCAGACTGAACCCATTCAATGCCAGCCTGAGTGTTGGCCATTTATCTCCATCTGTGAAGGAGGCTGAAGTAGTGCAGCTGCGTTGCATCTCACATCTCGCCACTGTTTCTTCGCTGCCTTTTCACCTCACACTCAGGGAACCAAGGCTGCACCGTGCCTGAGAGAAGCAGGTGATTTTCAGATTCTGTGCATTGTTAACACTTTCCTTGCAGAAACTAATTGCTAGATTTGTAACTATAATAGACCACTGTGTATTTGACTTTACTTTGAAATTTCGGATTCTTTGGAATTAACTAGACTGATCACTTTCTTAGTATTATTTAAAAAAAGACACACTAATCTTTCCCACATTTAATTATATTTAATTTAATGCTATAAATGTAACTCAGTTATTAAGATCGCTGCGATATACAAAAGAATGCTCCACCTCCTGTGCCTCCTGGTGCTAGCAGACTAAGGGAGGAGATAGACTTTTTAGCATATAAACATCTGCTTTATTTATGTAATAGCATTAAACAATTTATACCTATGAAAATTAGGGTAGAAAACAGAATAGCCCTGGTCAGTGTGCTAAGTGGTTAAAGCATTGGCCCATGCACCAAAGGGTCATGGGTTTCATTCCTGGTCAAGGGCAAGTACCTGGGTGCAGGTTCAATCCCTGGCCCTGGACCAGGTGCCTGTGCAAGGCAATCAATTGATGTGTTTCTATCAGACACTTCTCTCTCTCTCTCTCTCTCTCTCTCTTAATCCCAAGACCAAATTGGGGCACATGCGTGGGAGGCAACCAATTAATTTGTCTCTTTCACATTGATATTTCTCTCCCTCTCTCTCTCCCCTCCCCCTCCTCTCCTTTCCACTCTCTAAAAATCAAATGGAAGAAATGTCTTCAGGTGAGGATTAACAACAACAAAATAAAACAATATTATGAGAACATAAAAAATGCATTAGTTTTTCTTATAAAGGTTGTGAATGGTTTTAGAGAAGAAAACTCTGTAACTAGAAGTTGAAAAATGAGAAAGTCCTTGCTAGGCTGGGGGTAAAAAAAAGGGAGGAGTAGCTAGATCTTCTGGGTAGAGAGTACTGTGCAAAGGAACTCTTTGTTTAGGGAATGGTGAGGATTTAGCTGTCCCGAGTTCAGACCGATGAGATGCCAAGGGAGAAAGAGTGGGATGATGTGAGATTAGGAGGGTAAGTTAAAACCACATTTGTAAAGGGTCTAAAAGACCATAATTTAGAATTAAGAGCTTTACAACATAAGACATGAGGAATAGCAAACATTACTTTAGTGGGGAAGTAATAAATCAGACTTGCATTTTAGGAAAAGAAGTCTAGCAAAACAGTTGACAATAGATTAGAAAAATTTAAACTCTAATATTGAGGTTGTGCATATAGAGAGACTTGTTTTTCTTTCAAATATACAACAACACTTTTAAGCAAGCACAGCATTGATACAACGGATATCATCATCATCATCGTTTTCTTCCACACACTTTTTCCAAGAGCCATGCGAGTATATAGCTCTAAAGTAATATGAGATCATGATTTAACCAAGCAAAAATGTGGTGTATACTTCCAGCTTCTGATGATGACAGACTAGCTTGTATCAGACTAGCTTTTCTATCAATATTAATTATAAATTGTTGACAAACTCAAAAAGAACAACAGAAACTGTTTTTGGGTGCTAGAAAGCAACTAAAAGCAAGCTGAAACTAAAGAGGATTCAATCTTTGAAAGAAGGAAATCACACTGTGTAAGATCCACACTTAAATGACTTTGACCCCTGAGGGTCCTTCCTACACTACATGGCAAGTGGCTGGTAGAGCTCAAAGAAAAAGAAATAGTTTTATTGGCATTAACAATCATAGGACTGAACTCAGGGTTGGCAAAATGATTAGGAATTCATATGAGGATTCAGAAAGAAAAGAGTGACAGAGTAGGGGAGTCTCAAAATCTATATATGAATATAGCATCTATAGAATATATGAATATAGAATCTATAAATGAATATAAACATTTCATTCAACATGATTTTGTTAAAAAGTGATGAGAAAAAAAAAGAATTGATTCTGATCCAGGGCCACTACCCATGAGTAATTTGCACATTCTCCCCATGTCTGCCTGGGTTCTCTGGGGACTCCAGTTTCCTCCCACATTCCAGAGATGTGCACATTAGGTGAATTGGCTTGTCTACATGTCCCAGGATGAAAACTGTAAGACAAAGAACCAAATGAAAATCTCAAGAATTGAAAAAAATATTTGAAATTTTAAAAAAAATTGGATGGAACTCGTAACAGATTTAACACAACTCAGTAATAAAACGACAATGAAAAGTAGAAAAAGACATTGACACTTCCAAAAAGAATATATGAATGTCCAATAAGCACTTGGCAAGATACTTAACATCATTAATTATAAGGGAAATGCAAATAGAAATCATGAGATACCCCTTTATATCCATTGTTACTGCTAAAATTAAAAAAGCTGACAAGACCCGAGTATTGCCAAAATTTTAACTCTTATATATTGATGGGGGTATATATAAGTTGGTATAATCACTTGGGAAAACTGTATGTTAGTTCTTTATAAAATACAACATATACTAACTCAGTAATTTTACTGATATTTGTTTGATGGACAAAAAAATATAACCACAAAGGACCTTTACAAAAATGAAGATTTATTTGTAGTAGATAAAAATTATAAATACTCCAATGTCCATTTAACAGATTGTTATTGGACAAACCCCTGAATTAGAGTGAGGGGGTGCCTGCTCTCCTCCTTGGCTCTTGTCCATCTCATAAGAAAGATTTCAGATGAGTGACAGATAGCAGCATTGAAGCAAAGCAAGCACATTTATTAAGAGAGTTAAGCAAGTAAATGTACAGCACAAGTGGGTATAATCTGAGTACCCGCCTGGTAGAGGATTAGGGGTTTATACTTTTCTGCCTATAGGTTTCAAGGTTCCTCTGTAGGATACTTTGGCCAATGGACTAGATTTCAAGGTCACCCTTTTACTTTGTTGTGGCTTTTCCCAGAATTTATGAGAACTGCTGACTTCCCAAGACTGCTGACTTCTTTGTTCAGTGGGTGAGATACACTCTTCTATTTTCCCTCTTCCCCTCCTCCCGCCTTTGCAGTTCCAGGGTGATTTAAGCTATGTATGAACCATTTTCTCTCAAGTGTCCTTGGTTGGGGAGATAAGGTCTTGCATTTCACAAGCTAGCTACAAGCTGGCCTTGATTAATTTTCTTGTCTCAGCTTCCCTATTCCACTTGCCCAGGAATTTTCCTAACTTCTTACTATCCTGCCATACAGAGAAACAGAAAAAGAAATTATGGTATATTCAACAATGGAATATTACTCAAGTAGAAAAAGGAACGGCATACTAATCCATGCAACAACACAGATGAATCTAAAAAAATTTGCTAAGTGAAAGAAGTGATCACCTCCTTCCCCCTCTCGTATATGAAGGTTGAAGTTATGTACCAGGCAAAACTGAGCTATGGTGAATGAAATTAGAACATACGGTATCTCTGGGTGCTATGAAAGGAAATTGGATGGAAAGGACACAAGATAGCTTTTTGGGTTGATGGAAACATTTTGTGTCTTTATTGACATCATGGTTACTTGAGTTTAAAATTTTGTTAAAACTCATCAAAACTGGAAAACCTGTGCGTATGATTGTTTGTAAATTATAACTTATTAATAGAATTGATGTGAATTAAAAATTAATGTAATGTAGTGGTTCAATATGCCACATGCAGGAATTGAGGTAAGACTGTCTGATTCAATTCCTGAAGGCAGTGAATTATAATGTTAAAAGCATGATTGCTATATCAAATAAACCTGAAGTTTTGAATCACATTACCAATATTTTGTGAATGTAGGCAAGTTACTAACTTCTGCTAAACTCCTATAAAATGGAGATAATAAAGTTAGTATCTACCTTAAAGGTTGTCCTCGTTATAATGCCTGGCACATAGATGCACTCAATACATTTAAGTTATAGTCATTATTATTAAATAGCTCCTTAGCTAGGCTTTCAGCAGAAAGGAATGCTGGTATAACCTTGAAGATTTCGAGAATTAGATATCTACAAAACTGCATTAGGCTACAATCTAAATAATGTAGACAATATGTGACAGCATATGATTAAGTACACTAGCAAATCCCATTTTAGTTATCCATTTAAAATTGAGTAACTCATTGTCTCTTTGCTAAGAAAATATGTTCACTTTAAAATGCTTGAAGTAGTTGGCTCAGTGTTAATAAGCATCTACTTATTAACCAGGAGGTCACAGTTCAATTCCTGGTCAAGGCACATGCCCAGGTTGTGGGCTTGATCCCCAGTGGGGGATGTGCAGGAGGCAGTCAATCAATGATCTCTCTCATCACTGATGGTTGTATCTCTCACTCCCTCTCTCTTCCTCTCTGAAATCAATAAAAGTATATTTAAAAAAATAAAATACTTGAAGTACTTATTAGGGTCATTTTTCCCCTTAATAGTCTCACCCTCTGTTTTCTATCTCATAATCACTTTTTACATTTTGGCATATATTTTTTCAAAACCCTATATGTATATGTATATAATTTGTGTATGTATATAAGAGTGTGTATAACTTTATAAATGAAAATGTGACTATACTATATATACTCTTGTAAATGGCATTTCACTTAGAAATATTTTCATGTTTATAAATATTTACACATAGAGTTGGCCTGTTATTTTAAACTAGAGGCCTGGTGCATGAAAATTCATGCACTGGAGGGGAGATCCCTCAGCCCGACCTGTCCCTTTTCACAGCCTGGGAGCCCTCAGGGGTGGGAGGTGACCTGGCGATCAGGGGAAGGGGACACCCCCATCACACCTCTGCTGCTGCCACTGCCGGCAACGCAAGCCTTGGCCAGCCCTTGTTACCTGAGCCTTGGGCGGCCCTGGGCAGCTGGGCAGCTGCTATCTGAGCTTGCCTGCACCTCTGGCCGGCCCTGAGCAGCTGGGGGGCTGAGGATGGGTTGGCCACACTGCACGCCTGCCACCCACCCTGGTGGGGCTGTAAGGACTGGGGGACTAGGGCGGGGCTGAGGGGACTGGGTACTGCCATCTTAGTGATGGTGTAATGGTCAATTTGCATAGTCCCTCTTTATTAGATAGGATAGCTGTATAATAGTTCATTGCATTGATAAGTCTTTTGATTTATTTAACCACCTCCTTATCTGAGTAATTTCCAGTTTTCACTACATGAACAACTTTAGCCTATCCCTTACTTACATCATGTGCAATTCTGTCATTTCATAGAATATATTTTAAAAAATAAAATTGCTATAAGAAAGAGTTTAAACAAAATATATCAAATTTTTTTTCGTTAGAGGAAATTATGTGTGTGAATATGTGTGTGCATAAACAGTGAAAACATGAAGAGCAGAATTCTGAGTTGTCTGGGTGGTAATTGGTGGTTTTCATATTCTGCTTGCTTCTTTATATTCCTTAGTTTTAAACAAGGAAAAAAGTTATTTTAATATTTATAAAATTTCCACTTAAGGAGTTTAAGGTATTAACTACCATAGTGGAGCACATGCACTGTACACACTAAGCCCGGTATTATTCACGTTCCACCCATGGCCATGGGAAGCAGTGTCTTTATGGGCACTGATTTCTAAGAAAACTGGAGGTTGAGCATTACATGTCTGATAAAGAGTCTGGATCATCAACCAAAGGACTTGTATACATGCATATAAACCTAACTAATGGACACAGACAACGGAGGGGTGAAGGCATGAGTTGGGGAGGTCGGGGGGGTTATGGTGTGATAAGGACACATATGCAATACCTTAATCAATAAAGAAATTGAAAAAAAAGAGTCTGGATCTTAGTATAGGTTTTCTGAAACACTGTGGTTTGGGGTAGTCTGGAGTGATGTCATTTTTTTTGTGAGTGTCTTTGAGGCCCAGGTTCATTCTCAAACTTCAGAGATATGCAAGTAGTGGTGTAGGAAAGCCTGGAGGAGCCTATTTCCCTAGGAGACTTATTCAGCCAGAAGTGATGTCTTCAAGGCAGTCAGTGGTCACAATGCCACTGGGACATTCAAAAAGTTTTATGTCCCTCAATAGCAATCTCTCATCAAATATCCAGCTTCCTTTCAAAGTAATGACAATAATAATAATAATAAAGCCATGATCAATTACGTGGTGTTGTGAACTGTGGAGAGAGGGGGACAGTCTTCAGACCCCTAATATCCTGATATATTTTCACATCTGTACAATCTTGTGTTTCCTTTCTGTCCCAGGACCCCATTCAAAAACAACTAAGAACCCAAGTTCTCAATGTCCTGACTTATGTGCCTGTGGTCTTATAGCTCTCCTCCACCTGTGCACTCACTCCCAATCCAGCCATGCAGTTTTCATTTCCAAAGGTATCCAACTTGTGTTTTGAAAAGGTGATTCTCACTGGGGTTGGGGGGACAGATATGATGGGGAGCAGGATGGGAGGCCAGAGAGCAATGAGACCTGCAGTTGGGGAGCCTGCTCATTTAGCAGAGCAGGAGCAGTGGCAGCCAAGTTCTGTTTCAGTCCCTGTCCAATCAGGGTGTTTCTATGGGTGTTTATCACAACCTAAGCTACCCTTGCTCATCACTTTTTAGTGCCTTGTTAGACACCCCACAGCAGCGCAGTCATGGCTGTGTCATACTGTTGTGGGGATGAAGTGGGGAGGAGGAACTCAGAGGTCTGATTCTTGCTTTGATTAGTTTTAACTCTACTGTCTCGGTTTTGAGGAGTATACAAATGTTCTAGAGTACTTTCCTCACTTTCTTCTCAGCCGTTTTTTGTCTGTGTTTTGAAGGCAATGCTTACCAGCTCAGAAACAGAAGTGTTAGTATTTCTTCCCAACCTTGTGTTTAGTGACATGGTCTTGATAGTTTGAAATGGACATGAGAATAATACACCATTGAAATTGCAAAATGCTTCAAATAATGGACTCCCCCTCCTCCCCCCCCCCG
>NW_006286587.1:10639759-10652750 GCF_000327345.1 Myotis davidii
CTCCCCCCCCCCCGCCTCAAGAAGTATATTTTTTAACATTTAGTAGCACACTACTTCTAAAAATCTTTCTCACGCCCTGTACTCTTTACCCCCCACACACACGTAGGGTGGGGAAGGGGAGAACATAATGTTTGAGGGTTGGACACCATGGTTTTTTTATGTGGGCTAAGGTGATTTCCAATAGGAGCAAACTGAGTTACTTTTCTCTTCCTATATCAAATTTGTATATTTTTTAACATTTAGTAGCACACTACTTCTAAAAATCTTTCTCACGCCCTGTACTCTTTACCCCCCACACACACGTAGGGTGGGGAAGGGGAGAACATAATGTTTGAGGGTTGGACACCATGGTTTTTTTATGTGGGCTAAGGTGATTTCCAATAGGAGCAAACTGAGTTACTTTTCTCTTCCTATATCAAATTTTTCACTTATTTCCAAAAGGCCAACAATGAGCTAACTTTCTTCTCTCTCCCCCAGTGGATGGCTGCATTCACAGAGCAGCTGGCCCCTGTTTGCTGGCTGAATGTCGCACCCTGAACGGCTGTGATACTGGGCATGCGAAAATCACATGTGGCTATGACCTGCCTGCAAAATGTGAGTACAACTCTTTTGAACACTGTTTCAGAATCTGAGGAGCATTCTTGCCTTGTTTTATTTCTCAGGTGTGTAACTAGGGAAGGAAATGGCAGTGGCGGTATTTAATTAAATGTGCTTATATTAAGGTTTTGTACCTGGTAATAAAATGTGTTTTCCAAACATCTAAGTGTATGCCGTTTAACTATAGGTGTTTTTTGTTCAGACCTTTGACAGATGGTCTCTGAAACAGAGAAATAAAAATATGAGCAAAAAATATATTATAGTATTTAAGTGCCATTGAGTGACAGCTTCTGGAAACGGTGCCAATTTCTTATTCCTTGTTCAGGTTTCTTGATTGTGGATGTGTTCAGACCAAAGGAGATCAAAGTGATGTATTGTGTTTTCAGCTGCCATGTAAAGGCTGATTGGCAATTATAGCCAAGGCACCTGTCACACTTCCCTTTCGGGGAAAAGCCAGTGGAATGCGGTTGTCAGTGTGAGAATGTGTTTGTGCTTTGAATGTGGAATGGTCAAAATTTCCATTATATTTGAATAGAGAGAAGTATTGCATTTTATTGACCTTGTTGGTTAGTCATTTAGCCACCTGGGTAGGGTGGTGCGGAATAAGAACAGTGAGAAGGAAACTGGCTGGAGGCACACGCTCCTTTTTTAATCACATTGTCTTCAGGGCCTGGGGCTCGAGGTAGAGAGTTTCATTGCACAGGTAAGGGTGTGCATTGATCCAAAATTGAGGCACTGATTAATTTTTTATTCCATGTACCTGCTTCTTATAATATTGCCTGGATCTGGGAGTACATTTTATGTGAAAGTAAAACACGATACAGTGTGCAGATAATGTGATGTAGAATTGTGCACCTGAAACCTATATAATTTTGTTAACCAGTGTCACCCTAATAAATTCAATAAAAAAGGAAAAGTATGACATGGATTTTTAAAAAAACGTAAAGCTGGTTTTCGTTTTTGTTTTAGCACTGGAGAAAACGTGACTAAAAGTTACAATCTGTAGGAGACTCTTTGGTCTTGTACAGGCAGGTTGTGTAAGAATGGATTTCCCGTGGATCTGTGCGAGGAGAGAGAGAGCGTTACAATGCAAAGATTACTTGAAATTAGGTTTAAATCTGAGGAATTTTAGTAAATAGTAATATGCTAAAATGGTATTTTTCTTTATAACTGTTATAATACTACATTCTATGTTCCTCACAGTGGGTTGCTAGTGAAAGTATATCAACTATATACTGTTTAGTTTTCCCTTTCATGACATCTCATTTTTCTTTCTTTGTTACTGTCTTAACCTTGTGCCAAATGCCCCCTCACTCCTAGTTGGACGATATGTTTATGTCAAATAAGATCCTTTGTGTACATTGTGTTCAGAGAAGTTGTCCCTACGACTCAGAGAGCCTGAGTATTAAAGGTGATTTCATTTCTAGGTTTATGTGATCCAGTGTTTATAAATATTGGCCATTCTTTCTTTTTAACAACATGATACCTTTGTGATATAGTTAACCAATACCATCCTGAGAGCAAGCAGATGATCAATTAGTTTTAGACTTGTATCTGTCCTTAAACCAGAGAATAAGGCCTGGTTCCCTAATGATTCACTACTTTTTTTATGTATTAACCCTACCAGGCCGCTGTACCGTTTTTTTGGTAATTTCCACACAAAGGTGGAATATTGGCGCTAGGTAAAAGGTAGATGAAAGGTAGACCTATTTTCTACAATGTCTCCAAGTTCCATCTTATTCTAACCACTTGTTTGCATGTAACTAACATTTTTCTATATCATGTTGGGTTTTTTTCTCTTTAATGCTCAGGAGCCCAGGTATAGGGGACAATTAGGTTCAGGGCCTCAGGTCTGGTAGGATTAAAGCACATATCAAAAATTCCTCAGCTCTGAGATTTCTGAAGACAAGTAACCTTAGAATTGCTAAATATGATCAAATGAAATGGTGGCTCTAGTGTATGGATTGACACTATGACAATCTTGTTGAATGTGCTTGCTCTTGTCTAACATCTCTCTAAATAACCAGTTCAGCTTAGTTCAGGGTTGTTGAAGAATTGTACAATGCCAGGCCCTGAGGTACAAAGGTCAATACTACCAATACACGAGCTGGAGGAATTCTCTGATCGAGTCATACCTTTGAACTAAGGTGCGGCTTTCCTGCACATCCCAGGGCAGGTGAGACAAGAAATCTAGACATGAAAAGTCGTCAGGACTCGATACAGAATCCCAGTGAGCTGAGATGTGAGCCTGGCACGCCTTTAAGTCGCTGCACACAGCCTACAGGGCATGTCTTGTAAAAAATGCAAAGGAAATGTAATAGAAATTGCCAGATTGGAATTGCAGTGCCGCCTCCTAAAGTCACACATCCAGATTCTGTGAATACCCTGATACTTTTCTGTATTTAGTAAGATTTAACAATTTATTACAACATAAAGAAAAGCAAGGGAGGCAATGCAAGAATGAGTAAGAATAGCTTACATTTATATGCCACTTTATAGCATGGCACAGTACTTTCACAAGCCCTCATATTTTAAATTATATTTTTCTAAACATCCTGTGTGTTCCTTTTTCCCTTTCTGCTCCCTGAGAGACATTTTCCTTTCTCATCAATTTGGTTCATCCATTTCAGAGTCATTAACAATCCACAGATGTGCTTTTGTAGAGAGAGAATGAAAAGGGAGCTCATTACATACTGTTTGGGTCATTTTCCCTCCATATTTAATAACTCCATGACAGTTTGACAGCTGAGACTAGCTTCTGTCTGTCCTCTGTGACAGTGGGTTTATCATTACAGGGCCACTAAAGCCAGTCATCCAGCCACCAGTGATAATATCTTCATGCATCAGCAACTTGTTTGTAAAGTGCTATCATATGGGTTACAGACAAACTGGGTAATTTTGGACCGGTCTTTGCTTCTATTTTTTTTCTGCTTGCTAAATTAATCTATTTATAAATGCTTATATTTGAATTAAATATACTTATAGTCTACTAGAGGCCCAGTGCATGAAATTCATGCACATGTAGGGTCCCTAGCGGCCACCTGCTGCCACTGTGGGAAGGGCCTCCCGACCCCCCGCCTCCTGCCACCTGCAGCCACTGCTGCAGCTGGCCCTGCACGCCAGCCGCCCCCCCTCCCCCCGCCGTCAAACTCCTGGTCAAACTCCAGGTTGATGGGACAATTTGCATATTAGGCTTTTATTATGTAGGATATCCTGATTGGTGGAATGAAAAACCTCAGATATTTAGTTTATGGTTTGGATGTTTTGAATAATTTGTTTTGATGTAAAATATCCAATATTTCTTTTCAAAAGTAATCTGAAGGGTGAAAGAATATAGGCCCATATTTTATTGAAGGCTTTTGCTAAGGAAATGAGTAGGGACTGAACTAAGGACTGCTCATGAAATTGGAACTTTGGGGACTTTTTCTTCTACAATATTAGAAATTTGGGCGGTTCATGATACAGTTTAGATTTCTATAGTTTTAGAGCTTTATCAGCAGGTTGGGATATTTCTATTTATGCTATTATCATTCTGACTAGAGGGCCAGGGTCACCTGGGAGAGGTTTGCTCATCCCTGTCACAGTTCGAGTGTCAATATCTGGCATAGTGTCTCTGAATTAATGTGAATGAATCAGTGATCAAACGCATGAATTGTTTCAGACATTTTCACCTGGAGAATAGCTTTCTGTTGCTTTCACTTCTAATTCTTTCCCTCCTGCAATCCATTTTGCCCAGTGCATATAGATTAATATGTCTGAATCCCGAGTCCTTGTAATTGTCGAGGATATTCTAGATGATGTGATCCTCCGTACTTCTCTGACATCGTCTCCTACCCTCTCCCTCGCTCATCAAGGCTGTTTTGCTAATATTTATTGCCTTTGTATTAGCATTCCCTCTGCCTGGAATTCTATTCTTCTACTTACCTATGTGGCTTGCTCCTTCACCTACTTTAAACCCTTGCTCAAACCCTGAGCAACATATTTATAACTGCTTCTCAGCTGTATTTGTAATTGCTTATGTAGTATTAACTTTTAAATACACTATATCATTTACTTGTTTATTTTTTTTACTGTCCCCCACCCCCACCCCCACAAGAATAAAGGCAGATATTTTTTTCTGCATCTTCTTCATTTATTGCTGTATCCATGCAGCTTAGAAAAGTAGGGGTTCAAATATATTTGTTGACTGAATTAATGAAATCTAACTCTACTCCTCTCAAATCCTTCACTAGGCTTTTACTTTAAACATAGACTTGTTAGCCTTATCTTTGGCCTTCCATGATTTAATGCCATATCTTGAACTATTTACAACCTTTCATGTGATCTGAATTGCTCATAATGGTATGTCTGTGCGGGGGTTTGTGTTCAGGGCTATCTCAAAAGCTCTTCCTCTGTTTCATTATAGCTATCTTCCACACTCAGCTCAAATATCACTCCTACAATAAAACAAGTCTTCCCTTATCAACTCAGCTAAAAGTACTTTCTTTTTCCTTCAAAATGCAGATGCTGTAGTTAACAGGCTGAGGGCACTTTTATTGTGTGACTGTTTATTGTTATCTGTGTGAACTTTCCACCTGTCTAGTAGCCCTTTGTATATGTTAATGGGTGCTAGAGCCTTATCTATCAAATGAATTAATTGTTGAAGGTGGAAAGCTGGTTAATGATTGATTAATTGCTGGTGGGGGGGATGCAAAAGAAAATGTATACTAATATTCCTGAGAAATGATGAAATCAGTATCAAGTATCCCTTGTGTTTTTAATCATATTTTAACATACTTCTAATTTCAAACACTTTTGTCTAAGAAACTTACTCTTAATCGAGTTTCTCCTAGAGGTGAACAAATAAAAATAAAGAAATCATCAACTTTATTCAGTTATTTTCATCATAGTTCACCTCTGTTTTATTTCTTAAGAATGCTTCGTTTTTAGGCTTTAGGGCTGAATAATCATCAAAGATAAATGGAAAAAATATTAAACTTGTATGCATAAAATAGTGGAATCGGTTTCTTTTATTCCTTCTATTTAATCTTTGGAAGTCGTGAAAGGGTAATATTAGCATCAGACTTACAGTTTTTCATCAGTCATTTGAAAGGCAACTCTAGGGTGGGAGCCCACAGCATTATATGTTTGAATATCATAGAGCAGTATAAAATCTGAGTCCTTATGATGTTCCCAGGTGCAATAATAATCAGATAATGGTAGCTCAAAAGGCACTGTTGATAATAATTAGTGCTTCTCTTCTGCCCTTCATCAAGAAATCATAGTACTTTGAAACATTAGCTGACCAACCCTTTTGAAATTTCTGTGGTGAAGTAACATGACAAGTGATAATATTTTATCACAATACAAAAAGGAATTCAGGTACAGAGAGGCTAAATTTGTTTTTCCCAATATAAATGAAAAAACCCCCACAGAAAACAGACTCATAAATACAGAGAACAGACTGATGTTTGCCAGAGTAGAGGGGTTTGGGGAACTGGGTGAAAAAGGTGAAGGAATTGAGAAGTACAGATTAGTAGTTACAAAGTAGTCATAGGGATATGGAATACAGCCTAGGGAATAGACTCAGTAATATTCTAATAACAATGTATGGTGCCAGTTGTGTGCTGGAGGTGTGTGTGTGGTGGTGGGGTGGGTGTATGTTGTCTGCCCAATATGCCGTACACCTGAAACTAATATAAAATAATGTTGAATGTAAACTGTAATTGGAAATATTTTTAAAAGTTTAATTTATTGTTCCCAATAACAAAGTGAGTCCATATTAGAGTCATGGCAAAGTATCCCTGAACCAGGGAAGGAGTCTATGGCAAGTGTTGCTCAAGCCTGCTGCCTGTTTTTGTAAATAAAATTTTATTAGCACACAGCCATGCCCATCTGCGTGCATATTGTGTATAACTGGTGTCATGTGACAGAACTGAGTACTTGCAACAGAGACTGGGTTACCACAAAGCTTGAAACATTTCCTCTCAGTCCCTTTACAAAAATAATTTGCCTGCTCCTGGTCTAGGGCCATCTCCACCTTTATATGGAGGAAGCTGAGATCCAGAGACCTTAAATGTCTATTGGACTTTATTGAATGTATGTGACTTACTTAGATTACTATTGACAGAATGGAGACTAAAATGCATGCCTTCTATTCCTTGGGACAGTCCTTACTTCTGTTGCCTCAACAGAACATCGCCTTGGGAGGATCATCTGAAGTGTTCAAAATGTTTCAAATTATAAGGACACCTTAATAAAAAGTCTAGAAAAAAATGACTCTTTTTCTCAATAGGGCCAGAACTAGAAAGCGAATAAGTTCAGACTCTGAAGGGAGAGTTAATTCAAACCATCAGATGATTAGCGAATAAATCTTTATGTTTTGCTTCCTCCAGTGGTGGTAGCTAAGATGTTGAAAGGGAGCCTGTAGTCCTGAGGAAATTCAGTTTCTAGAGTAGGTAACTTAGATGATGCTTCTGCAAGTCCTCCAGAATCATGCCTCATTTCAGCCACGTGGGCCGCAGCAGCAGGGGTTTGATTGTGAAGGCAGCGGAGTGGGCATAATGCTAAGAGGCTGCCTTCACCAGTGTTTGATGGAGACCTGAGGACCCTCACAAAAAGCTCTTTTTCCATAATTAAATTACTTATATTCCACAAAGAGAGAAATGGCTTTTGAAGAACAAGAAAAAATCATCTTCCTTTCTTGAGAGGGAGATTGTATTGTTCCTCCTAAAATCAAACCTGATTGGCTCATTTCCTTTTAGTGCTTTAGGAATTTCATGTCGATTGGGATCTATTTCTTTGTCATGACCACCCCTTTCATTTATGTAAGCAGTTTCATACATTTGTGACCCTTATGATGGATGTGGCAGTAGGAAGGGCAGGAAGATTGTGAAACCCCAGAGCATTGGTGCTCAAATGTGCTCAGTAGCAGTGGCAGCAGGCATCTGAGCATTTGTTAGAGATGCAAATTCTCAGGCCCCGCCCCAGACCTACTGAATCAGAAAGTCTGTGACTTTGATGTGTGCTCAAGTGTGAGGACCATTGACCTACAGTGGAATAATCCTGGGCAGAGCCCTAGCCATTGGGCCTCTTGCCCTACAACCCTTTTGCCACACAATACAGGCAATCTTTTGGGTCACAAGGTAAGGCTTTGTTTGAAGAGAACTCCTACATTCTCTTCCTCTGTCATTTTTTTTTTCACATTTAGCAATGCTGTCTTGCATTTGTATTTGTTTATTGCTTATCTTCTTAAACAGAATAACATCTGAGAGAGCAGACATCATATCAGTCTCATTCATCTGGTGTCCTTAGCATCTGACATAGTAACCTGAACAGTTACTTGATACACATTAACTGGAAGAATTAATGAAAGCATTGTCTTTGTCATAGTCATAGCTGCCACTGCAGGAAGACAGCCAAGAAGATACGCAAGATAGGACTAGGTGATCATGGAAATCTGCAGAGCTAGGCCTGCTGCCACTGGAAGTCTTTCTGTGATCCCATTAGCAAACCTGCCGCTTCTTCGAGGACTCTAGCAGAGTACTGGAGCACAGGGGCAAAATTTGCTTATTTTTGTCCACAGGGCACACACATAACCCACACTTAGATGATTTCCTTTCATTTTCTCTCTTCTTTATTTGGCCTATTGTGGTAGCATAAATTCCATCCCCGGGTGGCTTTGCAATGAAATAACTAAACAGTTCTAATGGTAAATAATGTCTTTAAAAAAACTTACTTTTTGGAAGGAACTGGCATTCACATTGTGGTATTTTGGCTGAGTGTAAAATGCCTCTGGCTTGCATTGTTGGACATCTTCACAGGCCTTCACAGGACATTGCCTATACCTTCTTTTTCCTATGTGATCAATAGGAAGTAACAGAGTAAATCAATTCTGGGTAATAATGTAAATGGGCTCTCGAAGGCAATCCCTGCTGCGAAATAAGCAGTTAGCTGCGACACTGGCATTAACCACCATGGGGGTAATCATCCTTTGGATGTGTTTAATCAGAGTTATCAGCGAAGATTAAAAAGAGAGTTACTGTTGTGCAGGGATAATCATTGTAAGTATTTAAAAGATGAATATTTGAAGGTGCTCTCATCAATTAAAGCCATCGGAATTGCTTTGAGTAATTTAGGATGTGCTAAGGTCAGGCACAAGCAAACAGCAAAAGTTAATCTCAGACCCAGAGTAGTTAAGGGCAGGAATTGCAGAATAGCTTTATTGAAATAAGTAGTGAATGCTGTTAAGTGAAGATTTCGCCCAGTACTAAAATGTTCTTTGAACTATTACTAGCACATGTGACTTGATTCAAAAGTGGGCAACACAGAACAATTTGTAAATGTATTAATTCTCCTTGCAGTTAATCACTAATCCCAAAAATGAAATATTAGACCACTCTGTGGCTTGATGAGAGGTGTTTCCAGTTGAAAATATTGATGGAACCAAGCTCTGTACTATAGAATAAAAGGTTGACTCTGGGACAAGGATACTATATATCAGGTAGAAGTTCTGAGAAGTTCTGAATCCAGGACATTCTAATTAGTAAAGTCCCTTAACCTTTGAGCCCAGGTTTGTTCACCCATGGTTATCTGGGGTTTGTAATATCTCCCTCAGATGAGACTGTTAGGGATATACACAGAGGCGCTTTTTAGTAGTGTAAGGCATCATAAAGATATTGGCTTTATTATTACTTAAAAGTACTTAGCATACCTAATTTACTTATTCAACCAATGTTTATTGAGTGCTTGCTCTAAATTAGTGTGCTCTTTTAGAATGCAGAAAACTATAGTGATGGAGATGACTAAGATCCCAGTCCAATCTCAGGTTCTAATAGATAATAAACATATTCACATAAAGGCAGAAAACCTCAGATAATGTCAGGGCTCTAAGGAAAATAAGGTGTGACAATACAATACATAGTGGAGGGAGGGGTCTACTTTTTCTATGGTGATCTGGCAAGGCCTCCCAAAGAGATGGTGTTTGAACTGAGAGCCATCTACTAACTGGGGAAAACTCATTGCTGGCAGGGAGAAAGCGCTGTTACCACGGGGTTAAAAACAAAATCATCATTTCTGTTCTGTAAAATGAGATGGTCCATGCATTTTTCAATTGTTCTTCCTTGCTGCAGATATTGAACTTCAGGTCTGGCATATGTATGATTTTCATTTTAGTCTGACTTTTGGAGGTACTAGAGGGAGTGCTGCTGCCACGGGAGTTGACAGGAATTTAACGATCTCCTCATCTGACCTCCTGTTTTACAGCTAGGGACACTGAGGCCCAGACAAATTCTTGCTTTTTCCCAGACCATATGGTAAAGGATAGAGCCTGGGCATCTGGACTCAGAGCATGGTGCTCCTTCTGCCTTTCCTGGAGTCTCTTCAATCGTGTGAACTCTCTTATGGGACTATGGTGGGAATGTAATCAACTCTTAAGTGAGGTGATGCACATGAAATTTCTTATTTCACATGGAAGTTTACTGTTAATACTAATTTAGATGAGTTTAATTATGATACCCAGAGCACTACTAAGTAAAGTTTATGACAACAATCCATTTGAACATGTAGAGCAGTGATTGGTATCTGAGAAAATGTGGAAGTCACAATAGCAATGAAGAAAAGTCCTATGTCAACCTCAGGACATGAACATTTGTCCCTGCTTCCTTCCAACAGAAAAGGGAAACTCTTTAGAAGTAATTTTGAGAACTTCAGATAATTGGTTTGAAAGATTTACTACAAATCCTGTGATATTTCTTCCCCTTGTATATGGCCTGGACTTAACGACTCCCTTTGGTGAATAGAATATGTCAGAGTAATGGAATCACCGAGATTAGGTTACAGAAAGACTGTGCCTTCCATTTTTGCTGCCATCTCTTACTTTGTTTCTCACAAATCACTCATTACTTTCCTAGGGCACTGTAAAAAATTACCACAAAAGTGAAAGTTTAAAATAGCGTTTATCCTTTCACAATCTGGAAGCCAGAGGTCTGAAGTAAAGATATCAACAGGGCTCCATTCCTTCTGAAGTTTCGAGGGGAAAGCCCATCCTTGCCTCTTCCAGCTTTGGTGGCTCCGTGGCTATGGCGATAGAATCCCAATGTTTGCCTCTGTCTTCACATGACCATCTTCCCTGGGTCTCTCTGTACCTTGTCCCTTTCTCCTCCCTTAAAAGGATACTTGTCATTGGATTTAGGCCTATCCTAATCTAGGATGATCTCAAGGTCTTGAGATCAGTTACTTAACTATATCTGCAAAGACCCTTTTTCAAAATAAATTCGCATTCACAAGTTCTTGGGTGCAGGATATGGACCTATCTTTTTGAGGGTCACTACTGCACACACTACACATTCTCCTTAAGTGAAGTCAGCTTCCATGTCATGTGGAAGCCCTGAAAAGAGGAAAACCAGCGACCATGTGGTGAGGGAACTCGGCCTCTGAAGAGGCCCATACTGCGGGGAACTTGGGTCTGCCTGAAACAAGGTGAGTGAGCTTGGAGATAGATATTCTGAGATGTGCCAATAGTCATAAGAGTGAGCTTGGGGGCACATCCTGCAGTCCCAGTCAAGCTCTCAGCTGTCTGCAGCCCTGGTTGGCAGCTTTTCTGCAACATCATGAAAGGCCCTAAACCTGAACCACCCGGTGAATCCACTCTTGAGTATTGACTTGCAGAAGCTGGGAGATAATGAATGTTTGCTCATTTAAGTCAGGGATGTTCACTATGTAGCAATAGCAATAATGTAGAAAATATGGCCATGAACTTTATTAAGCAGTGCAAGGAGCCCACTGTCAGAATGGTTGGTGCCCATCACATTTTCTCAGCACATGGCCTGCCAGGTGGAAGGGCAGGCCGAAACACAAGGTGAAAATGAAATAGGACTTGGGGTAATGTCATACTTTGTCAGTTATCTTAAAATCAAGAAATGCAACCATACTACTTCATCATACCTTTGCCATAGATAGCACACTAGATTGGAAAGAATGTTAGGAATGTAAATTTCTATTATCTTTTCTTAAAATAAGAAAAGATTACTCGATTAGGTTCAAGCAGAACCTGAAGTCCAGCTTAGTCAAGAAACGTTGGAAGGAAAACAACACAAACCAAAACATATAACTGAATATTAATGTTTACCTGGTATTCCTTTAAGTGTTCTCAGTGTTTTTGCACCTGCCACTCACATGCTCTTTATGCTTAGGAAGTGCCGTTTTCATTTGGGGGGGGGGGATTTATTCAGCTTCTATGTGGTGTTGATGCTTTGAGCTAAAGGAAGGCCAGGTAACTTCCTATTCACAGTTGCAGCAGTGCCCTTCTAAATGTTTGCTGTGCGGGGTCATGTGCTTCCCAGTTGCTCCCTCATTTTTCAGAACCACAGAGAGTTTGCTCCATTTCTAATCACATGCTATTTGTGAAATCCCTATAATTTCCTAAAGCTTGCCTGCAGAAGCTTTCCTCTTCCTACCGGTGACATTTGGCAGAAAGATTTATTCCCCCTCTGTGTGTATTCTGCTTGGTGAAGATCATCAAAAACAACCTTAACCGTATATTTGCAAATTCTCGTTCAAATTATGTCTGTATTGAATTTAGAGTTCAGCCTTCCATTTGAAGGTGTGTGAAGGGCAAAGGGCTGCTTTAGAAATCCCTTCCATGTACATGCACTCAGCTTTTTGCTTTCTACATCATGGCATACAATGCCAAATCGCTGCCTCCCTTTACATGGCCAGGTGATTTTGTTCTTGTTCTGTTACTCTCATAGTTAGGTATGGCATGGACACACATACACGGATTTTTCATGTACTCCATTAGAAGCACATTCTCATTATTCTGAGCACAGATTTCCTTCTGCATTGTAATAGGTTTATGAGTATGGAATTCAGGCTTTTTTGTGTGTGTGGAGCGTTTTGCCATAGAGCAATCTGGGAGAGTTTGGGTTTGGTGGACTGGGATGGAACGCCTAGTTTTCTCCCTGGAAACCTACTGAGAGGCAACTGGAGGGGAGGCAGAGGAGAGCTAACTGCTGTGCTGGGCATGTTGGCAGTACTGGGCCTTCCTCTTCCACGAGTCCAGGACATGTCCTACCTGTTACTTTAAAATTAATAAAAATTATCTTGGGGAGAAACTAAGATGGCGGCAGAGATAAACACCAGGAAATTAATGCCGCGCACAACAATTGATTAATACCTCAGAGAAACAATACGGACTTCATCCAGAACAACAGGAAGCCTGGCTGACTGTAAATTCTACAACTAGAAGGAAGTAAAGGCACACTGAGACCCAGAGAAGCTGCAGAAGAGAAGCGCAGAGGTACGGGGCTCGCGCGCGCGGAAAGGGGCTGGCACCCGAGGACGCGGCGGCCTTTTTGAATCCGGAGGGAGTCACAAGCTCCCGACGGCTCTGAACTCCGGTTCCGGGAAGCCTCTG
>NW_006286587.1:10653602-10654151 GCF_000327345.1 Myotis davidii
TAAAGGGGAAAGAGCAACCAAAGGACTTACATGCAGGCATATAGGCCTAACAAATGGACACGGACAATGGGGTGGGAGGGCAAGAGCGGGGGGGAGGGGGTAGAGGGTAACGTGGGGACAAGGACACATATGTAATTTCTTAATCAATAAAAAATATATTAAAAAAAATTATCTTGGTTATTTTCCTCTTAATAGTGTGCCTGAATAGTATAGTGTATGCAAAGAATGATGAGAGATTGAGAAACCCACATCAAAGTATATATATCAAGAATGGGCAGGGCTCTGTACGTAGAATATCACATAGTTATGAGATTGACCATTGTAGCTATGTACATAGAGGGAGGGGATATTTAGAGAACCACACATCCAAAAAGAGCTATTATTTCAAACATTTCCTTAATTCTCTATTGTCTGCAATAGCGGGGTTTCTCCATATACCAAATTTACTGTTTGTCATGGGCACCAAACCTGTTACCTTAAACACATTAACAGTAGTCCAAGAAGCATTCTAATGTGTATGCCTATTTTGAGATTAACCACTACAGGACA
>NW_006286587.1:10654229-10671515 GCF_000327345.1 Myotis davidii
ATTTTCCTTTTACCACTCTACTACATTCAGAAATGATGGGATCGATATTTTAAAGCGTGTATGATAGATGTTCCTATTTATTTTTCACCATGGTTTTTGACTTTTTATTCATCACTGTTATTGAGGACATACATTTGGGGACAATGGAGCTTTTAGTAAGAGTCTCACAATTACATTTTAAGGCTTGAAGAAAAATCTAGGAATCACTCTGTCAGCAACTGAATCCTATTTCTCCCTTTAAAAACTTGGTAAGAGTTTTTCCTCCCTGTTGCTTAAGACAGTGTACTTTGCATCTAACAACCTGCCTGGCATATAGTGAATAGTGGTGCATGTTTCGTTCATTCAGCAAACTCTGGTTCCTGAGATCTGTGGCAGGTGCTTTGCTTATCTCTTGGAAAAGAATGATGTGCAAAACATGGACCACACCCTCAGAGAGTTTACTTGAGTTGAGCTGAAATGAATCAAGTGACTTGCCCAAGATCACACAGATATTTAACGGATAAAGCCGTGCCAAGTACACAGATTGTCAGATTTTCAGGCTGTGGTCCTTTCTTCTTTTTCATGGAGATTTTATTTGGGAAATCTTATAATGAAACGATCTAGTGATGTTGCCCTTTCCTCATGTTTCCAAGTGGTTTTCACATACAGTGACCAAGGAAATTGTCAGTGGATTCCAACACATCTGTGCACTGGGGTGTGGAGGAGGGACATGGTACCTCTCTCTCTGTCTAGTAGAGTGAGTGATCTGGAAAACCTTATTTTCACTTGGCCTCAGGGGCGCAGGCCTTTCTTGACAGGAGTTTGATATAATAGCTGACTAATATTTTCTAATGATACATTTTTCTAATGACACATAGAGCACATCCTTATAATTCCTATGAAAGAGTTTTATGTTTCATATTATTTTAGTGATTTGTAAACATTTTTAATAATTCATATAATTTGATAGCCATGTTTTAGGGAGATACACTTTTGAATCTCTAGTCCCCAAATCACAATGTCAAACATGCATTGTCATACGATACAGAAGCCAATTAGTAAGCATAGACTAATTCATTATATGGTATTAATCTGCTTATTTTCCTTTGCTGCACCTTTTTGAAATAAGATTGACACCTATCTATCACAGCCTCTGTTCCAAGTTATCTTCCCACATGCAAAAGACTTGACTTACTGTCTAGTGTTATAGAGCCTGTCTACTTTGGGGTGTCCTTTTGCTCTTTTTCTTTTTCTTCTTAGTGCTATGTAAATTCCTCTCAATTTATTTTATTTTATTGATCAACATGTGGCATAATCCATTTTAAAGATAGAACTTCCTGAAGTCAGAACCATTTAACTAGAAGTATGTATATGGGTGTTCTTCCTGTCTGGAACTTTCTTTCCATTGACATCCACATCCCATAAAAGAGTTAAGAACATGGGCTTTGAAGCCCATCATTCTGGGTCAAATTCAGTCTCTGGTTTGGGGCAAATTATGAAATTTCTCCGTGCCTCCATGTTGCCCATTGGGAATGGGGATACAAATAGCTGTGCACTCACAGGAATGTTGAAGATTGTGAACTGTTGTCTGAGTGACCCTCGGAACACTGCCTGCAGTCTAGTGGATGCTGCTTCTCAGTAAGCTCATCACTCTATCCTCTGGCCCAGCTTTAGTTGATGTCACGGCCCTTGTCATCATGATATTATTTCATGTTTTTATTTCTTCATTTGTGTCTTCTACTGGAATGTAACCTTCATAAAAGCAGGAGTTTTGTTCGTGCTGTATCCACAGAGCCCAGGAAGGTTATTTTAAACAATCTGTGAATGAATGAATGAATGTCCACTTGAAGTTTAATTACATGTAATTACTAACAGATTTACTGGAATAACTAAAAAATCATTTAGATTCATGCTCTCTTCATTGGTCTCTTCCAGTAACTTGGCTAATAGTTATAAATAAGCCAGGAAAATAGCATCCATGTTTGGGAAGGTCAAGACCACATTTGACATTTGTTATACCTACCAAGAATATTTTAGGTATTTCACATCTTTTCCTATTTTTCAGAACCCCATCACTTAAGTAGTAGTATCAGGGGGAAATAAAGAAGAGAAGAAGAGGTTTCTAGATTTTTAATAACCTGGGAACCATGCCCTGATGTGACTAACTAAAAGCCAATGAAATAATAGTGAGGTCTTTGCCCATTGATTTAGAATCTGTGTTCAAAGATTATTTCCAAGCTCAATTTATTGTTAAACCTCATTAAAATAAAGCAATAATTTTATGGGTTTGAAATGTGTTATGACTTATTTTCTGATTGAGACTGCTAGCCCAGTGCTTACAACTTACATGTAAATGTGCTCAAAAGGAAATATTGATGGGTTTCCTCTGTTCAGACTTTATGGGAAATAATAAAGCTTTACAGCTTGTTCTTCACAAATAGGATGCTAGGGACTTGCAGGCAACACAAGAAATCTATTTATTATTTTATGTCAGAATGATCTGGGCCATGTCTCCCTTTAGAGACTTCTGGGGCTAACTCTTACTTGAGATACAAAAGGAGATAGTATGAAAGCCAGTGGTTAGAGAATAATAACTTGACATAAATAGGGTTTCCGTTTACTACAAGAAGGATAATTAACCAGTGGGCAGCGCAGCAGCATTCAACATTAACCCCAGTATAGCCAGAAGGGATGAAGGCACAACCTACCCCATCAGGCCCTTAGGACCTCTTGACGCAAAAGTGTAAATTTATAGTTACAGTTTCCTGTTGAAGAATCATCTCTGCTTCCAGCACTTGTAGCTGCAGCCCTGGATCTGAGACCACTGCATCAGGAAGGGAAAAAAAGATGGGGGAAGAAAGAACAAATATAGTTATCAAACTAGTGATCTCCTCACCTTAGTAAGAATTGCATAGTCATATAGGCCTCCACCCTCACCTCCTTTTCCCAAGGTCCACCAGAAAAACAGAGGGATAGCTAGTGGGGACACTCCTACAGCCCTACTCATATTGAATATGAACACACACTTGTGAAGCGTTTAAGCCAACCCTTCATGCTTTTATATCCCCTTACTTAGAGAAACAATGTTTTAGTCATTCATACTGATTCTCTACTAAACTATCACTCTGAAGAAGATACCTTGCTGCCAATTGTTGGACACTATGGTCTATAAAGTATGTTCCTAAGACTGAAGAGATGTGACTCAACAGTCCACATTGGTGCGCTATCTCTGTTTCAGGACTTTTATAGCGCTCTGAGCATTTGCACCTACCACTTGGTCAACAAAACTCACTGGTGAGGAGGGAGGGTCAGTGTCTATTCCTCTCAAGAGCTGTTTGTACATCTCTTAGGGGTACTTGCTTCAGTCTCACTGGCCAGCTATGTTCAGGGCCTTCCCCTGGGGCAATGACTAATGACTCATTAGTCAACAGAGCCAAATATCAACAGTACAATGATTGAAATTTCTTTTGAGAGCCAAATTTTTTAAACTTAAACTATATAGGTAGGTACATTGTTATTAACTCAATTAGGGCACTCCTAAGGCTTAGAAAGAGCCACACTCAAGGGGCCAAAGAGCTGCATTTGGCTTGCGAGCCTCAGTTTGCCGACCACGGCCCTGGGGCATCTGCCATAGAGCCATCTGCAGTCTCTGTCTCTTGTTGGCTGACAGACAATTTTTATTGGCATTTTGTGCCTTAGAGGGTACAAGAGGAAGATGTCTAAATACAGCCCATTTTTGAATTGCTGCCGTACCCCATTTCCACTCATTTCATGGAGCTTGTTGGCAACCTTAAGTGATTGCACAGGATATCTGCTTGTTGATTCCAATCACCTTGTGAACCTGGAAGAGGATTCTTCTGATGGGCACTGATATGTCTTACCTTCATGTACCACCCAAGTTCCCATAGTGATTTGCATAGGACCATGCCCCATGTGGGTGTTTCTTTTACAGGGCAGGTTTCTATCACCCTCCTTCCTGATCATAAGTTGGTACAAAATGAAATGCAGGGACTATCATCATAAAACAGCCTGCACCTCATCCCGCTGAACTGATTTATCTGAACCTTCTGTCAGAGTGGTGGCCTTCCAAGCAGGCTATTGTCTGTTCACCTTGGAATTATTGTTTACAAACCAAACATCGCTTTGTTGGTCAGTTGAGATCACTCTATAAGGCACTTCTAAATGATGATAGAAGCCAGCAGTCCTCATGCTATTCTGAAATTAATCTTATGTTGAGGTATGTTCCCTTGATTTCTACTTTGCTGAGAGTTATTTTTTTTTGTCATAAATGGGTGCTAGATTTTGTCAAATCTTTTTCTGCATCTATTGATATAATCATATAATTCTTATCCTTCATTTTGTTTATGTAGTGTTTCACGTTAATTGATTTGTTGATATTGAGCCATCCTTGCATCCCAGAAATAAATCCCACTTGATCATGATATATTAATGTATTGCTGAATTTGGTTTGCTAGTATTTTGTTGAGGATTTTTACATACATGCATATCAGGGCTATTGGCCTGTAATTTTTTGTAGTGTCTTTATCTGGCTTTGGAATCAGGATAATGCTGACCTCATAAAATGAGCTTGGGAGTCTTCCCTTCTGGAATAGTTTGAGAAGGATAGGCATATTACCTCATTTTTTAATAACCACTTCAAAATATCCCACCTTGGTGAGATATGTCCCTTAACTCTTCCCTCTGCCTCTATGCATTCCCTTGATAATTAAATTATTGTTTTTATTAACATCTGTAAGACTCATGAGGGGAGCTGAGACAGCAAATTTGGTAAAACTTCTCAAACTGTTGTTTGATTTTGAAGTAGTAAGGTTACCAGGGGTTTTATTAAAAAAGGATACTCTTAACCACAGCATTTATCATGACCTGGGTAAAGAGCATATTTCAGTGGGTGAATAAGTCAGTTATCACAAAGCCAGTCCTACCTGGCTTGCATAAACAGCATATAAACTGCTTCCTCTGGGGTGTTATACTTGGAATTTATAAGCAGAGTTGTATAGTCCCCCTTCTCAGAGTAAATGACCTTAAAGCAAATTTTATACATTTACCATCCTGGCTGTTCCCTCATGAATAACTTACTGTGTATCTGGATCATATAGCTATCTGTAATTGTTCCATAATAAACTTTGATTCCTATATTGACCCAAACATACTCTTCTATCCTGCAGCATTCAAAACCAAATGCAGTACCCATAGATTAGTTAGTCTCACATTCTATTTCAGTAAATGTTCTTCAGGAAGTTGGTAATGTTGATCCATAAAATGAGACAACTCTTTCGCTTCATACCTTATATTTTCAGCAGTTTCTTGATTTTATCCTTCCCCCGAATTGATTACTTTCTTGGTGACCAAAGTTATTTTATGTTGTCCTGGTATAACTTTTCTCTTTGTAGGCAGCTTTGAGGCTACTGACCAATGCTCAGACTGACCAAAATCTGAGCTTGGTCTAGCATCAAAGGTTTCTCATCCCCTGCCCTGTCATCTTTTCTCTTTGCAAACCACATATTTCTGTAAGCCATGGCCTGCATAGTAAATCCCACTTCTGACACCAATTCTGAGCTATTCTTACTTACCATGCTTCTAATACAATAACAATTTTGTGGTGTGTGTGTGTGTGTTCACACCAACAAACTGGATGTCCTATGATTTAATTCAAGTATGCTACTATCTACCTGGAATTAGTGCAGTTGGCACGATTAAGGGGCAGAATGATGGACTAACCCCACTTCATATGCCAATCGAAAGTCTGAGCATGTCATCAGTATTTCTCACTGACTGGCTAGACATTGAGGGTTCCCATGATTCCTTCCTTAGGTTTAATAATTTCTTAGCATGCCTCACAGAACTCAGGGAAACATTTTACCTACTATTACTGATTTATTATAATGCATACTATTCAAGAAAAAAAAATGGAAGACATGCAGAGGGTAAGGATAGGGGGATGCATGGAACTTCCATGCCTTCTCTAGGCATACCACAACATCCAATGTGTTCAGCCTGGAAGCTATCCAAATCCCATTGTTTAGGGATTCATTATATAGGTATGACTGATTAAATTATTGACCATTGGTGATGAACTCAATCTCTAAATTCCTTTTTTTTCCCTCTTCATAAGTCAGGGTTGGAGCTGAAAGAGCCAAACCTCTAATCACTTAGTTCCTCTGGCAATCAGCTCCCATCTGAAGCCATCTAGGGGCCCACAGTCATTTCCTTAGCATAAACTCAGGTATAGTTAAAAGGAACTTGTTATGAATAATAAAAGATGCTCCTAACATCACTATAACTCAAGAAATTCCAAAGATCTTAGAAGCTGTCCGGAACTGGAAACAAGACCAAACATATATATTTCTAGTTGTATTATAGTAGTCAATCTCACAACTTGAACACTACTTATTCAGGAATGTTCTTAAGCACATCTATATATACAAAACCCTAATATGCAAATAGACCAAATGGTGGAACAACCAAACAACCAGTCGCTATGATGTGCGCTGACCATCAGGGGGTGCATGCAGAACATGGTGGGCATCTGCAGCAGGTGCCAGAGTGCAGAAAATGGTGGGCATTGGCTGTGGCAGAATGGTGGAGCAGGCTCCTGCTCCCCACTGTCCCGCCTGGCACTTGCACCTGCCCCACCAGCGTCTACTGGCCCTGATCGCCCCTGAGGGCTTCTTCACCTTTCCCTGCTCCTGAGGGGCAATTGGGGTAGCAGCTGCCACTCACACCCACTGACAGCACCAGCCCCGCTCACGTCCACTACTGATGTCGGCCCCAATTGCTCCTGCTCCACACCGTCAGTGGATGCAAGCAGGGCCTGCATTGTCACTGCATGGGAGATGCGGCTGCAGGACTGGGGCTGCCGGCAGACAGGGAACCAGGGACTGCAGCAGGAGGGGCCAGCCAGGGAGGATGGGCCAAAACCCACCCCTGTGACCACCCAGCCTCTCCATCCACAGTTCCTTTCAAGGTATATGAATTCGAGGACTGGGCCTCTAGTATACTAATAATATGTATCTCCATACCTACATGAAAACTAATTTATTTCTCACATATACTCAGTTTCACTACAGAAGTTTAAATCTAGAAATTAGAATTAACTTCTTATATTAAAACAGCATTTTGAGATTCCTGAGAGATGAGATTTAACTATGACTTTTCTCGGTGTGTAATATATACTCGTACACTGTAGTATGAAGAAAATGTATTTTTAGCATCTTAAATTTATATAGGTTTCCTAGACACTATTTTAAAGCAATTTTCTACATAGCATTAGATTTTATAATAGTGTAAACTGAGTTTTACAGAACTTAAATTTTAAATAATAGACTTAAACCGTAACTAAATATCTAGCATAAGGTAAAACAAAAGTTCCATTTGTGAAGGTGAATATCCAGCTATTCAATTGCTGTTAAATATAGATGGGTAAGCTGGGGCTTTGTTTGTTTTTTTGAAGTTAAAACATACGGCGTTCATTTATTTTTTTGTGAAAGATGTGCCAGATAGCCAAAACCTTTTCTTAGTATCTTGGGGGAAAAGGTATCTGTGATCTGTGCGCTTATTTTATGCCATTCTATTCACGTGTTGTACAAATCCATTTAAATAGGAAAACGAAATTGCTTACAGTAATATAATACATTTCCCTTAGTGAATGTTGGTACTTTTTGATGTATGCTGATTTGAGCTCTGACAGAGTCATAATCTACATACCAAACATAGGCCTTTAGCTTTCAAAACATAAACTGGCACTGCTGGAGCCGTGGGAGTGAGTTAGTTCACCAAACCAATCTCTCCTTCTTCTGCCTCAGAAAAAGGACTGATCACCGATGGCCTCGAGTTTGTTGTCTCAAACTTCAGGGTAGGGGTCCAATTAATAAAAGTAGGTCCTGTGGCGTAGCGTGGCGAAAGTTTGAAACTCTGAATCAATTTTCTTACTTCCCTCCTAGGGGAAAATATATGTGGCCATGAAGCCTCATTTCTTTTAAAAAAGTGGACAGTAAATGTACTGAAACACTGACAATATAAGGTTTAATTAACAATATAAGGTGAAAACGGTGTGGTTAGTTTCACCTATGCAGTGGGCAAATGAAAAACCACATGCATAATGATTTGATTTGCCCTGGAGCACTCAGGTTTCTCTTCTGCCATATTTTTTTCTTTTTAAAAAAATATATTTTTATTGATTCAGAGGGGAAAGGAGAGGGAGAGAGAGATAGAAACATCAATGAGAGAGTGTCATTGATCGGCTTCCTTCTGCATGCCACCCACTGGGGATTGAGCCCACAACCCGAGCATGTGCCCTTGACTGGAATCGAACTGGGGACCTTCCAGTCTGCAGTCCAATGCTCTATCCACTGAGCCAAACCAGCTAGGGCTCTGCCATATTTCTGTATGTCATTGGCATCTACATATATTTTATAGATACTTTCCAACTATAACTTTCTGATAATTCAGATATATTTTTACCTGATTATTTACCTTCTCTTACTTTCATTCTATCTTGACTAGTTTAAATTGAAGCCTTTTTAAAAGTCTTACATGTTCTCCATGTCAACTCCTGAACATTTATATTCTAAAAAAAAAAAAAGATGCTGGACCCTTAATAGCTTCATCCTTCAAGTTTGTCTCATAGGTGATGACAACTTGACTGAAAAGTCTTCGTGGTAATTCAATAATTAAATTCTTCTAGCTGAGACCCAAGAGACATCTCCTGGGCTGAATTGCACAGTATAGTGAATGACATTATAATGAGGTTTTAACTTATTAGTCAAATGAATGAATGGGAACTTTGCTATTGAAATTCATTAGTATTTTGTGCTAGAAAGCAAGACTTGGTGCTGTGGATAAGACCGAGTACAATCTTCTCTTATAATTAATTATCATATCAGTTTATTAAAAGTAGTTTCACTCAGAGAAACAATACTCTTGTAAAGAAAGTCTAAGGAAGTCTAACAAAGTAGGGTGATCACTTTTGTGTGTCCCTGAGCTCTGCCTGTGTAGGAGACACTTTCCCAGATACTTTTGCATATTACCTCTTTTTTTTTTTTTTTTCAAAACACCTTCTCCTGTAGTTTCTTTTATTATTCCTATTTTATCTACAGGAAAAACCAGGCACAGAGATGTTAAATAACTTCCCTAAGATCTCATAGGTAGTAAGGATAGAAGATTCAAACTCAGTTGGCCTCTCTCTATACTTCTGCGCTTGGAAAGAAGACTTTATGTCATTCTTAGGCATGAACATTTGCTTGTATATTAATTTCCTTGATACCTTTTCTTTTATTTCTTTCCCTTTTTTAAAAAAAAATGAAAGTTGATATTTAGAGAGGTTTAGTTTTTTTTACTTAAAAAAATTTCAAGCTCAGAAATGCAATGAGAATAACAATATTTATGCATTGACCACCAAGAATTTTAAAAATATTTACATTTTGACGCATTATTTCCTTTTTTAATAAAATAACGAGACAATTCTAAATTATTCTCATCAGTCCCATTTCTTCATTTCCTTCTTCCCATTTCTTGCCCAGACCAACTGCTCTTAAGAGCTGGATGTAAAACCTTCTGAACTGCATTTTTATATTTCTATCAAAGATATAGAAATATCCATAAGCCATATATATCATGGTTTGTGTGTTTAAATGTATATGAATGGTTTCCTGTTATACAGATTATACAGATTCTTGACCTTTTCATTCAACAGTGTATTTTTAAAACCTCTTTATAGTGATATATCTACCTATATTTCATTATTAGCTACTATATTTAATCCTAACTTCTAAATATGTCATTTTTTTGTTCATTTTCCTATCAATAGGTTAGTTATTTCCAATATCCTTCTATTATAAACAACGCTGAAATGAACATTTGTAATGCATATATTGTTTCATGCACATGTGCCTTCTGAAGTGGGATTGCTGGGTGGGAGGGGCTGTGCAGTCAACTCTAGCAATGAGCACAGAACAGACACAAGTGGGGAAGGGGCACATCAGGACTACAAGGGACACAGCAAGAACATCTCCTAAGGTTTTGAGGCAATGGTTACTAATAATCATTATGCATTCATGTTTTATGAAGTCCCAAAAAACAAATATTAGGTTTATGTAAGTTTTAATAAAGAGAACTTTATGCTAAGATGAAAGAGACCTGTATTTTCTCTCAGGTGTGCTCTAACCTACCTTTGATCCATTAAACAACACATTAATGGGCTCTGAATCTCATTTTTCTCATCTGAAGTTGAGGAATTTTTATTAGCAGATTTTTCCTAAGATGGCTTTCAGCACCAGACTACCTGAGTGAAGGCTAGAATAAGTTTTCTTTAATGTCAAGACACCTCTTTAGCAGTGAACTTAATGGTCCAAGGGCTGAAGTCTCTAGTTCTCCCTACACTACTGTCCTGCTGTCCCAGGATATCGTGCCCATTCTCAATCCCATAGTCCAAGGCCTTGGGTCTTATTGGTTCTTCAACTTATTATTCCCTTTCCTCACTGGATAAATACTCCAGCTCTCTTGCTTCCTTCATAGTGCAATTCTGAACCATGTGTGATGCTCAGATTTCTTGAGGGACTTCAGGTTCCAGTATCCCCCTATAGTGTCTGGCTTGATGACAATGCTTCTTATTGTTTCTTTCCTTCTTTTGTCTCATTTCCCCATCCCCTGACTACTGTCACCTGAGCTTCTTATCTCAGAGCCTTCTTTCTGGGGGAACCCAAAGATATTCACCTCTTCAAATCCTGCCTATTCTACCTCTAGCCCAATTCCACAGGTTTTGAAGGTTCTTCCTGGCTTACTGGAGATCTTGCTCAAAGAGCTTCTCTAACTGCATAGCATTTGTCATTTGAACCAATAAATGCAATACTGCTGGTGATTATTCACTTTCTTACCCTTTGCGGTCTTCCTCCTCTCAATCGTAAGATGAACTGGCAAAGTCAGGAACTTGTTTGTGTTGCTTTGTTTTTCTTTTTAATGTCCCTCTGCCCAGTATGAAACTAAGAATATACACATGAAGTAAGTGGTCAGTGAATGAATAATTTAGTTTTAATAGGTCCATACCCCTAGGCCTGATTTTGTGGGTGTCAGCCAACTCTTTTCTCTTCTTGGGTTTCTTGCCTTTTAATTAACTTCCCATTAGGGTTAAGGTTCTTGGTGACTTGCTGATTTCCTGACAGTCAAAGGTTAGAGTTTAGGCCATCCATTTTGATATAGGGGTAATATAAAGACTCTCTCTGATCACACTTTCAGAATATTTGACCCAAACTTGCAGAAATAACAAGGAATAAAAATGTGTTGGGAAGTAGCAATTAGATTTTTTTATTTTTATCTAATATTTTTCATTCTAAAATTATCCATCCATAGCTTTGTTTTAAAATTATTTTCAAGATTTCATGAAGTTAAAACAAATGGAAACATTAATGATTCTAAATGTTTGCTTCAAATATTTTGACCACTTTTCCCCCTAAGTTGGAGTCTAGTTTATTCCTTTATATCAATCTTTCCTTTGTTCTTTTTTCCCTTCCTTTCTTTCCTTCCTTCCTTCTTTATTTTCCTCCCTCCCTTCCTTTCCAGAATCAGCCTGATTAAAATAAAAGTTTTAAATTAAGTGATATTTATATTCTCTATTTCTGCTAAATATTTAATACACTTAAAATTCTCATATGTTTAAAAATTGGTACAAGAAGAAGTTAGTGAGGCTGGCAGTTTATGGTGTGTTTTTTTGTTTTGTTTTGTTTTTTGTTTTTAGCAACTGACTGTTTTCCTTTAACTGAAAAGCTTTTCCTAAAGTCGACTTTTTCTGTGAAATGAGGACCAATACTTATCCCTCCTACTTCCAAAATGCTCAGTAACTGAGGGCATCATTGCTTATTCCATAAATTTGAAAGCTGAGGAAACGTTTTCCCCCTCAAACAGTGTAACATCCTATTTATCATTTACTTGAACCTGTTTAAATTGAGTATTGATTTTATAAAATATATTCCACAAAAAGCTTATTTCCCACATTCAGTTATTTTCCAACTGCGTATAACCTGCTTGGGCAGAAGAGGCCTCCCCTCTCACTCAGCTTTAATTCTTCTCAGATTGACTTTATCATTGTCCCTCTGGTTGTCTTTAGAATTCATCCCACATGATGGCTTGTTGTCAGCAGAAAGCGAGCTGCACTGATACTGAAGGGCACGAGTGCTGCAAGGTTCCTCTTCCAATTCAGCCGCATTCTAATTTTAACTTAGATGGTGCTGCTGTGAGAAAGCTGTTTGCGTGAAATAAGGTGAATACATAAATGGTATCCTACACAGGGAGTTCATAGAACAGGATGCAAAAACCTAGGAGCTAAATTTTCGATCCATGGTATTCTCCTTTCTGCCTTTTCCTTTCCCCCTTCTAGTCTCCCCTTTCTAATTAAGGATCAGATTGATGAGGTTGGCAGGGTGAAGGAGTAGGATGCAAGATTTTAGAAATGTGTTTGCTGCTCCTATTTGAAACGTTTGACATTGTAGAATCGAGTACAATTCTAATCATCTCCTGAAAGGTGAGGTGGCAGCCAGGTAGAATGAGCTGCCTGACCTTTACAGCGTCCAGAGGCTTCACACAAGGGCCTGAAGAGGAAAAGACGCTGAACAGCGCCCTGTTCAGGACAAACTCTAATAGTGTGTGGAGGTGTGCTGAATTCCATTAAGTCATGCTGGCTCTAACTCTTAAATTATATCAATAAATTGCTTTATTTTTATTCATTTTTAAAAATATACTTCCATTGATTTCAGAGTGGAAGGGAGAAGGTAAGAGAGATGGAAACATCGATGATGAGAATCATCATTACCTTCCGAGTGCTCCCATCTGGGGACCCAGCCTGTGACCCTGGCATGTGCCCTTGACCAGGCATCTAACTACAACCTCCTGGTTCATAGGTCAATGCCCAACCACTGAACAACACCAGTCAGGCAAATTTTTAACTTTTAAACAGATATTACATCTTAATATTTTCATTAAAAAGTCTCAGTTTTCTTTTGGAAAAGTATAAAGGCTGAGACTGTGTTTCTAGAAGGCGGAGAACATTTGTCACTCTGCTGCCTCCCTACCAGACAACACTGTCTTGATTTTTAATCTTTAGCATAATTTTCAGTGCTGAGCCCTTCCCAGGGCTATGGAGTTGACTTCCTTCACAAGGCTCACTTATCACAGGCACAAAAATCGGGGTGAGTTCCTTGACTACCTACATCTGTGAATACTGCATTCAGACTCAGTAGGCTTACTGTTGTTTTTGACTGGAAACTTATAACCAAACCACAAATACATCAATATGATAGAGAAGAAGGTACTCCCAGCCATGGTTCAAACAAATCATGTGCCCAAATGAGTACATAAAAATTAGCAGTTCACACTTACAGCAAATATTGTTATGTATCACCTTATATTCTATATTAAAATAATGCTCATAATATTTTTTTCCTTACCTGAGAAGTGTGCATTCTTTTTTTAAAAAAATTCTTTATTAGTTAAGGTATTACAAATGTGTCCTCATCCCCCCCATTAAATCCCCATCTCCCCCCCCACACACACACACACTCATGCTCTCATCCCCGTGTTGTCCACGTCCATTGGTTTGGCTTACATGCATGCATACAAGTCCTTTGGTTGATCTCTTCCCCTTGCCCCCTTCCTCCCCTACTTTCCCTATGGGGATTAATAGTCTGATCTCGGTTAAATGCTCACAATATTTTAATTAATAAAAATTCTCATGTGTCTAACAATTAAAATTTCCAGCTGTGTAAAGGCAATATAGGTTGGTAGTGAAGAACTCTCTAGATCTGGAAATCTTGGTTTCATCCTGGTGTTTTCATCTCACCATGTGATAAGTCATTACTGAGTTCTGGCTTTCAGTTCCCTCATCTACAAAATAGACACAATAATTGAGGCTCATTCATAGGATTGTTGTAAGGGTTAAATGAGATGACACGTATGCCATTTTCCAACATACCTGAAACTCAGTACTGATATGAGGTAGTAATAGCATTTTGATCACTTTCCTATTTATGACATTTAATCTTCTTGACAGCCTTGCAGTGTAATATATACCAGAAGTAGCCAAACTTTTCTGTAAGGAGCCAGATAGTAAAAATGTTTAGCTTTGCAGACCACACAGTTTCTGTTGTAATACACAGCTCTGCTGTTGTAGTGAGAAAGAAGCCACAGAAAATATAAAGGGGTGTGTCTGTGTTCAAATAACACTTTATGTGCAAAAAACAGGTGGCAAGTGGATGTGGCCTGGGGACTGTGCTTGGCTGATTCCTGACAATTCTCTATTTGATAATATCTTTAATATTTTATAAATAAGAACTTGGAAGCAGAGTGGTTGGAGATTCCGTGTGAGCCCATGCTAGTCAGTGGTATATGTCAATGTAATAATCATTGTCATCCAATTTGTAATTCAGGACTTCACTGCAGAACCTCTATGATGGTCATATCTTATTAGTGATCATGTGCAGTATGTGAGAAAGACTTGTTTGCATTACTGGTTAGAGTGTGGGGTTCCTGTGGACAGTCTGCTTTTACTTTGTTTTATGGCCAAGCTCTCAACTTTAAAAATCAATATAACCTTCTCGTGAGCCTTCATGTCCATCAAAGAAATGGGGAAAACCAGAGGCCTGTATAAGTTCTAACTGAGGATTAGAAGCATATCAGCTCAAAGCCATTGTTAATACTTCTCTTTACTTATAATAACACCAAAAGTATATATTTTTGGATAAATGTATTTTGAGGAGAAAGGGCTGATTTGGAAAATATGGATCAAAATACTGAAAAAACACATAAGATATTTTTATGAACTAACTTCTAGTTTTAGAGTTATTTTGATTCTCAAAGATGTCTCTAGAGAAGGGAATGAAGTCTGTGGTTTGAGCAAAGCCTTTTACACAGGGGTACACATATACACCCACTTTCTCTCTCCCATGCTCAAACTCTGTCTCTCTCTCTCTCTCTCTCTCTCTCTCTCTCTCTCTCTCCACACACACACACATGCTCAATCATTCAGTAGCTAACTCATATGTGAAGTAAAGTGTTTTGGTGTTCAGAAGCAGGCATCATGCACCAGACTCTGCTCTTTAGAGGATTCTATTATTCTGACTCGACCTGTATGTATTTAGTTCAGATTTAATAGGCTTAGCATTAAATTTTGTATTTTCTGATACAACAGCTGTATTTATTTTTATTTTTATTTATTCATTTTTCATGCCAAACAGAATTAGAAGTAGTCCTTTACTCAGCTACCTGGTAATGGATCTAATGAAAAAACAAACAAACAATAAACAACTTAGTAAAGGACAAACCTAGGGGTGGCAGCAATTAGTGGATCATTGATGAAGGTGACTTCCTTGAATACATCTGAAACGAGTAAGCAAAGAAGACCTTGAATGGAGAAACCAGGGGCTTCAGTTACATTCACTTGACAAAAAACATGGGTACCACAATCAACAGGGAAACACAGCATGCTTTCCTGCCCATCTGAAGAGGTACTCCCATTTTATCTGATCAGTCTTGGGTTGGTGACCGGCAAGACATGTACAATAAACCCCTTTACATGGATTTTTAAGAAATTGAAGTTTAATGCTTTAAAT
This sequence comes from Myotis davidii, assembly GCF_000327345.1. Classification (NCBI taxonomy): domain Eukaryota; kingdom Metazoa; phylum Chordata; class Mammalia; order Chiroptera; family Vespertilionidae; genus Myotis; species Myotis davidii. Next base: position 10,669,823 of record NW_006286587.1, read on the forward strand.
GGCATTTAAAAATCAAATTGTTCACAGTAAGGGTGCAGTGAATATTTGGCTTATAATTTCATCTAGTACAATGAACCTGTGTAGGATTCCTAAAATAACTATTGCTTCAGTAAATACTCATAGAAGAGTAGCTCAAGTAACAGATTTTTATGTTATAGACTGAGCCTCCTTTTGGGGAACATTTAAAACTTTGGTGTATTTTACATGATTCACAAACAAGAGGTTTCTTTGGCATCCTGACTCTCATCCTTGTTTCTGCCTCTTTGGATACCCCTCATTGCCAAATATACAATCATTTCAAGTGTGGAGTCCTCGTAAGCTCCTCTCCTAAGGACTCAGATTCTCACTGCTGATCAGTTTCTGCCCTGTCCCAGAGATTCCATGCCAGCACCTCCCAAAGGCAGAGGTTCTACTACAGGGTGTGTTGCATTTAAAATTGAGAGGGAAGATGCAATCGTTTTCATCTTTTCCAAGTTTAGCACCAGGTTGTAAATTCCAGTTGTGACATGTTTGTTCTCTAAGGATTGAGAAAGCTGTTCATATTTCTCTGGGGTAGGTCACAAGTTTTCTTCCTAGATTTTTGTTCAGAATAGACAACCATCTTTGATTTATTGGCGTCCCTAGCGAAAGCATAATTACAACTTCCAGATAATCCTTTGGAGGTCATTTTCAGCCTTTTTCTACTGAAGGAAAATGGGAATAAATCATGTCTCCATCTTCATTCTGTAGTTCTTCAAAAGCAATGTTCAGTGTTGAAGTTTGAAGCATCCGAGTTAATTATTACATCCTGTAGGTTTTGGAAATGCAGAGTATATAAATTATTAGTCATGTATAAGATACTCATTTTCTTAAAGCATTGAAAGATGTCAGTAATACTAAAGACTAAATCCCATAGGATATATATGTTTATATATTCCAAATACCTAAAAAGTATAATTAACCCCCTGTTACAAATGAGGTCTGTATTATCATAAAGTTCTTTGTTTCCTTTTAGAACTGACCTGGTGTTTGTCTGCAAAGCTGGTGAACTAAATGGGGCCTTACTCTGGCTCCATTCTCTGCCCATGTCTTATAACTCTTCCAGCTCCTCCTCCACAGTATTTCCACTTGACTCACAGAAACAGTTACATTGCTCCTTCCCCAAATCCCAGGCATTCTCTGGGGAGCTGTTTTCCCTTTCTGTAGAGCACTTACAGTTTATCTCTGTAAGAGAATGTTTTTGAGTTTTGTTTATTTTTCATTCTAATAGGAGCCACTGTTGGTTGGTTCCTTAAGTGTGGCCCAGACCTCTTCCATCTATTTGAAACATTCACTTTTTCATGCCAAAAGTTTAATGAAATGAGAGAAGAGAATTCTTTAAAATAACAATAATAATCATAAAAAACTCTAATAAATTCAGAAATTTTATATGGTCCTGAGCTGCCAGCCAAAACCTTTCCATTTCTTCGGAGGAGAAGGTGGAGGTTAGGATAATATAGATATCATGCCAGGTTAAGTCATAAGACTGGGTGAGATATTCAAACTCTTTTGTAAAAGTGGTGGGATCAGTGGAAAAGGAATCTCGTCTTTTTTCAATCTGGGACAGGTCAGACATAGAGAAGGGGGGACATGGACTCAGACTATGCCCTCGGCTCCTGCTACCTCCCTCCGGGCTAGAATGGGCGCAGGAGTAGAAGTGGCTGTTGGGGAGGGG
>NW_006286587.1:10671841-10677321 GCF_000327345.1 Myotis davidii
ATATATATATATATATCTTTTCAAGGTTCGGTCAATTTTATTAAAATTTGGAAGACTTTTTTAAAAAAAATATGGCTTTAGATTAGAATCCCTTAAATCAGTCAAACATATATCTCTTTGGGTTGGGAAGACACATTTATTTCATTTCTACACTTCTGTATAGAGGAATGAATTAATTTTAATAAGGAAAATTATGTGGCTGAATGTCAGTGATACATAAAAAATATTTTGCATTATTAAAAATAAATTAAATACAGCAGCCTAAGTAGACTTTGTTCGAGGGTTGGTAAGCAGCCACATAGCAGTACTTGCTTGTTTTCGTATGACATTAAATAGTGCACATCTAAAAAGTGATAAATAGATATTGACAATTGGAACTGGCTGGCATTCTTTTTTTCTTAAAGCACCTGATATATATTGAGTGGCCTGCATACCTATACAATTCTTAAGTGAACAGTCAATGTTAGGACATTTACATAGTCTCATATCAAATGGGGCCAGTCTTGTTTTGATTATTTTGCCACAACTGAAATATACAAAGGTTACAAATAAACATTATGTTCAGACGTTGCACTGATTCAAATGGATTTTAAGGAGAAAGGCCAACCATTCTTGTTCCTCAGGCATTCATAGACTTTTTGTGAGCTTGAATTGTCAGTATGTCCTAAGCTCTCAACTTTTTTTTTTTCTCTTGATTTCTAATCTTACCCAGTTAGACTGTGGCGAAGAGAATACAATGGGGGGATTAATGGCTTGGTCCAGAAATGTTTGCTTACTGGACAATAGGAAAGGGAATTAGGTAGAAGTTCTTGCCCTTCCTGTTTACATTCAATAATGTAACTGGTATATTGAAAAGGCTGTCCATAGTGGCTGTATTTTTCCAATTGAGATTCCCAAAGTCTTATTGTTAGGTGTTCATCAAGTAAAGAGAGAGAAAGAAGAAAAGAGAGAAAAAAGGAAGAAAAAGATAAGATTTGAGAAGGCAACACGGCCACAAATGAAACTAATGAAACTAAAAAAAAGGACTTAAAGTGTCTCTCTGTGTGAGCCGGCATGTGCAAATAACTGCATGCATACACATTAGACTAGGGGTGATGATAATAGTTAAGGAGAAATATTCACTTTTTTTGAATATAATCATCAGACCTCTTTCCAAGTGTTTACTTAGACTTGTATCATACATTTGAACATAGTATGCTGGCTGGCATTCTTTGTTTTCAGGTGAAGACATAGAAACTTAGAGAAGTGAGGAATTTGCTGAAGATCTCTTAGAACGTAACTGGTTGAGCCAGGATTTGAATCTAGGTTACTTAATACTCTAAAACATCTCTTTTCTTCACTGGTGAAACACATTATTTGAGTCTCAGGTTTGATTTTACTCTGGAAATTTTGCCACATCTGTTACTTTGTGAATTTTGCAAATCTGACTAAATAGATTATATGGTGCCTTCCAAAATCCTTTTCTACTGACGTGGTTAAAGGTAAAGGACATCTCAGGACAAGTTTCAAGCAATGCTTATTCACTGAAGGCCTACAAATGTACAAAGTATCAGGCAGGTACTGAGAAAGATTCAAAGAACTATAACATGGTTCCTGCCACCAGCACTTCATTTATTAGGTGAAGAAATAAAACATATACCTATGAAAAGCTAAAGAAAATACTATTATCAATTTATAATGTGATAGTAAAATAAGGCATGATTAAATGCCAAATAACAAGAAGTGCATGTGGAAGAAATTAAGAGCTCTGTATTAGACTACTATGGTCTGGCAATTCCTAATAGAAAACAAGGAAGGTACATAAGCTGGATGGGGAAGGATGGACAGAACTAGGAAAGGGAAGAGAGAGGTAGGAGGTTTGTTCTGGCCTGCATACAAGTATGAAGAGAGGCAGGCCAGCAGGAGGCGAAGAGTATCCCAAATGGGTTGAAGGACACAAATAAACACAGGGAGGTAAGGACACCACTTTGGACGTAGTAGGGCTTTGGACTGAAAGAAAGTAGAAATGGGCCCTAAAAAGTAGGTTGAGATCCCATTATCAAGCCTTGGGTGCCAGCATAGACTGAGACTGCTGCTGTAAGAACATAGCCAATGGACCTAAACAGGAAGATGACATAGTCAGAGTTGTGCTTTAAGATTAAGGCAGTGAATGCAGGATAGAGGATGGATGTCTAATATAGGGTGAGGCAACCTGCCCGGCTATACCACAGTGGGCCAGACCCAGAGCTCACCATGGACACCTGTCGCCACTGCTGCTCAGGCTCCTGCACACAATAGCGCAGACTCATCTACCTATCCAGCCACTTCACCATGTGGCCAGAGTGACCTGTGCAAACTTAAAGAGTAGTTGTTATTATTCTGGGAAAAATTCTCAACACTGCCTATTTCCATCTCTGTCTCCTACCCTTAAACATGGCCTAAGAGATCTTGCCTCTACCTTCTCTCTGGTCTTATCTTCTACTTGATCACTTTTTTTCTCCAGGCTTGTTGACTTAAAAAAAAAGTTCTCTGTTATATGTGTTCATCATGCTTCCTCTCGTCATAGGCTCTTTGCAATGCTGTCCCTTTTTCTGGAATAGTCTTTGTCCCCTTCTTGTGTTATCAACTCCTACTTACCCTTCAGATCAGCCCAATCTTTTTTCAAGACCTCCATGTCCAAGTCAAATCCCTCTCTCTACGGGTCTCATAGCCCCATATCTATCTCTCCTTTTTCAATGTCTACATGTATCTGATTATTTGATTAATGTTGATTTTTTTCCACAGGGATCACAGTCTGGTTTTGCTTTCCATTTTGGTCCAGAATCTAGCATATACCTATTCCATAGTAGATTATGGGGCAGGGGCTTGGGGGGAATGACCTGTGTTTAAAATCTAAGGTGATTTTAAAAGTTCTATATGTGAAGGCTTCAGTTATTGCAAATGCCACTTATTTTTAAATACCTTTGGCATTGACTTAAAAATGGAAATGTTTCATAGCTTAGTCAGTGGTAGGTAGGATTAACATTCCCCAAATCATAGACTGATCATTTTAGTGCTGGGGCTATGATTGTACTTTAGTCTGTCTCACATCTTTCTAACCTAGATGTCTGCAGACTTGCTGTTGGAATGTGAAGCTGCCTCTGAGAGGCAGAGAACCTCTCCTCAAATTGTCCCATCTGCTCAAACATGGCCAGCCTTTCCGTACCCTAGGAGAACCCAAACAGGCCAGAATTACCAGTTTTTACAGATTTTAAAGTAAAGGCTTGGAGTCTTTGAGTCAAAGGGCACTCTTTTTGTTATAACTTTTAAGTTCAATGTAAAAAGAGGGTGAGAAAACACCAACATTGCACAACCTGGGGTTCAAGTAAAGACAATTTCAGTTGCAATTGCATTATTCAGGATCATTTTTTGCCTCTGAAACAGAAAAATGGTAATTAACCAATCCAGATAAAATGTCAATTTGAGAGAAAGGTAATGAGAAACTTTCACAAATCATCCAAACACCAAGAAATCTGTTATATTCTGATTTCCAACCTGCTCTGTTGCTATGAAAACCCACTGTCAATGGCCCTCTGAACTCTACATATTCATGCAATTATGCTTATTTTTGAAAGGCTATGAGGGAGTTTTCTGTCAGTCGGCCTAGAGTTTTTACAAAGAAATACAGCCACATAATAAGAGTCATGCTCTTTTGGAATTATTTTGCTTTATTGCATCAAAAGAAGATATATTTTTACATGAGGTGGCAGTTACATTGGGGCACGTTTCTAGGGTGTTTGCTAAAGCAAAGCCCATCTTTTCAAGCCGTCTTTATTTTCTCTTTTTTCAGTAGTTCCCTGGTAAAATCAAAGAGCTTGCTTCATTACCCTTGCGATGTGGAGAGAACTGGTAGGATGATCACAGGGGCGTGAGCGGCCTCAGCTTTTCTTAAAAAAAACCTTTTCCATTTCATGGGCAGAGGGACCCCATGCTGTGCGCCATCCAATTCTTAATTCTTTCTGCCACTGTTTCAGGGGGTCAGGCTTTTGTGGGGAGGGATTATTTGTTTCTTTAAAATCCACCCTGGTTCTTTTCACTCCCTGGGTCTTTTCCTCTTTCTTTTGTGGCCCGCAACAATACAATGTAACTGATTCTTTTTTTTTTAATCCACCCTGGTTCTTTTCACTCCCTGGGTCTTTTCCTCTTTCTTTTGTGGCCCGCAACAATACAATGTAACTGATTCTTCGGTTTCTGCCTTACAGAAAATCCATCTCAACTTGGCAAAATGTAGTTAAATTTAATACTGCAGCTTGAGGTGAGATAGAAGTGAAGATGGCTTAACACGTGAAGTGGGTAAAAATGTGTAATTGAAACAGTATGATGTTGATGAGGCAGTGTGTGAAGCTGTCAGGAGGCATTACAATATGCTGATGAACAAGACCAGCTTCCTAGTTCTGCTGTATGCAAATGCTCCTTTACTTTTTTTTTTTTTTTTTGGGGGGGGGGGGAGGTGGGAAGGAACCTGGCATACTAATTATTGTTTTTAAAGATGCAGGTGAATCCTTTTCATTGCTGCTTTCTGAAAAGAATATTGCAATGTATGTCCTTAAGCCGTGTGTAACCGTGTCAACTGACAACCTTAAGAAATGAAAACTCTTAATTTGCTTTAGAATTTAAAACAAAAATATTTTGAGTATTAAGCATTATAAGCACTGACTTTAAAAATTTTCATTCTATGTTAACAAAACTACATATGAAGTCTCTAGCCTTTCTACACTGGATCGGAATAGTTCATTGAATACAAATACTATGAAATTTTAAATATTGTTTATAAATTATACCATGTTTTATTGGTATGTTTGTTCTTTGGTACAGTCATCAGAAAGATATCTAGGATATGTCTGTCTGTCTGTCCCTTCCTTTCACTTGATGACTATTTATGTCTGAAGTGGGGGTGGGGTGAAATTGGAGGAGTGGTAGAAGGAAGTATAAATTAACTTTTAAATATTCCTTCCCTTTTAAAAGCTGAAATGTTAGGTCTGAAAATAAAAGTATTATTTTAAAACCCTTAAAAATACTATACTTTATGTTTCCTTTTTAATCTTCAAGTTATTAACACATTGCTATATTGGATAGCATTCATGTGGTTTTGGTTAACATTCCCACTCTAAAAGGATAGCTCTTTATTAACTGAAGAGTGAATAACCATTTGCAGAGAGAGGATTAAAATTTTATTTCCTTCAAGATTTAAGATGACCAACAAAGGGATAAAGATGTGGAGCTCTGGGGAGGCAGGGAAAATTGGAGGTGGGGTTTGGGGAGGTGATTTTCAGTTACTTTCCTAGGATGCTGGGAAGCCAAGGGGGAGAGAGTCAGGTGGATGTCTTCGTGGACTGTGACCGTCTGGAAATACCTTTGGACTTAGCAGAAGCTAGGTGGAACCAGGGAAGAGAGGCAAGTGATGGACAAAGCAGGAAGGAGTAATTATTCTCCCTAAACACATAGTCTAAGATTGTGGATAT
>NW_006286587.1:10677332-10682741 GCF_000327345.1 Myotis davidii
TGACATTAGGATACAGTATTAAAAGAAAGTTTGGTGTGTGTGGTTTTAACATCAGTGGTAAGACTGTGAGGCAGAGAGAGAAACTGGAAAAGGAGTGGGTATCTCTTAGCCTTCCCCTTATCCAGTGGTGCAGAACCCCCAACACTCACATATAATTTGTTCCCCCAAATCAAACTTGGCTGTGCCCTTGAGGCTAATGGAAAGAGCCAAATATGCAGCCTCTGATCCTACCGTCCATGGAGTCTGGGTTCTTTCCAACATAAACCATGGATTTCTGGATGGGAAACCTCGTTTAGGAATTTAAATTATTGGAGAATTGGAGAAGCCTAAGATAGTCACTTGTGAAAGTTGACTTTCTAAGAAATAATTACTGGAAACAATATATTTTTGGTTTGGAAACTTCTTCAGAAAATGATGGAATAAGTAATATAGTCCTTGGGTAAGAACATGGTCTCACCCAAGAAAAAGAAAGTTCAACACTAACATGGGTATCTTTTATCTAGATTTATTCATTCTCTTTGTCGTTGTGCCTTTTGTAATTTAAAAAAATATATAAATAATGAGGAAATATAACCTCTTATCTAGACTGCTTTTATATTTTACATTTTAAAAAAGTCATTTTAGTGTTTGAATCTAAGTATTATACAATTCAAAAAAGAAAAATAAACTCCATCTTCCTCTGCTCACTTGAAACTCTCATTTCAGAGTTTTCTTGTCTCCTCCCAGTTCTTTCCATAGTCTTAATTTAGTTTAAGAATTTCTGAATGTTCACTTATTGAATTTACTTATAATCTGTCTTTTCACCATATTTCTTTGAAGACTGAGGCCATGGTAATCAGGAATGGGAATTTCACAATCATGCAGGGCCTGATTACTAAAAGTCTTTTAATTTTGAGATGCTCATTCTATTCATTAAAGAACATAGACAATAAGTAAATGGCACATTTCATCAAAGTATCCTAAAATGTATACTCTTAAAAGACTTCACTGATACTTCCCAATTTCCTGGAAATGTTGTATGTCTAAGAGATGGAAAGGGAATATCTGAACTGCAGATGAATATCAGTTGAAAGTAGTACTTAACATTCCTTCTAATTGAGGCCTATGTCTGGTCATTAAAGAACCAATTTCTTTAAGGACAATAACTATGCCCCTGATGTACATAATCTACAGCCAACTCCCTCTAGACCAGTGGTTCTCAACCTTCCTAATGCCACGACCCTTTAATACAGTTCCTCATGTGGTGACCCTCAACCATAAAATTATTTTCGTGCCTACTTCATAACTGTAATTTTGCTACTGTTATGAATCATAATGAAAATATCTGATATGCAGGATGTATTTTCATTGTTACAAATTGAACATAATTAAAGCATAGTGATTAATCACAAAAAGAATATGTAATTATATATGTGTTTTCTGATGGTCTTAGGCGACCCCTGTGAAAGGGTCGTTTGACCCCCAAAGGGGTCGCAACCCACAGGTTGAGAACCACTGCTCTAGAGTCTTGGAACTTAGGTGGGGAAAACATGAGTAATAGAATAAAATTTGGTGGCAAGGAGAGGGTAGGGATGTGGGCAGCTGTGTCTTTCTCATGTCTGTAAATTGACCTTTTTAAAAAATTTCATGTATTAAATTGATTATGGTGACATTGGTCAACATGAATATATAGGTTTCAGGTGTGCGTTTCTGTTACAAGTTCTTATATTGTACCGTGTGCCCACCACCCAAAGACAAATCTTCTATTACCCTAAATTAGAACCCCATAGACTGACCTTTTATATTCCTGCGGAGCGACTCCTTACCTGCTCAGATTTGAAGGAAACTCAAAAACAATTGCATATAGTACAAACTAGAGGGTTGTGCTAAAAAGAAAAAAATCCTCCTTTTTGCTAATATTTTTCCTTAAATATAGTGATGAGTATACAATGGGAATAATAATTTGATACTTGTAAATCTTAGGCCTTAGTAAAAACCATAAAGTCTATATGTTATGACTATAAACATAATTGAACTTTAGACTATATTGCAGTACCTGTAATCTATTCAATTAATTTATCATATGTAGTTATGTTTTGAATAAGCAAGTAATTTTTGTCAAAGGAAGTGAGCAAATTAAAATATACTCTTCCTAAGCCCTTGGAAAGGTTCCCAACTAGCCAGGACGTTGAACATTCATCATGCGTAATTCACAATTTGGTAAATACAGTTGTCATATCATAGCCATTTCCTCGTTTAGTTAGCATTTTAGCCTAAAGGCAGTAGATTTATCTTTTTTTTTTAGCCTGATTCATCTCCCAGCTGCCAAGCAACTTCTTCTAACCACATTACAAATTGCTGGATGCATCTGCATATACACATAATGAATTGATAAATATTAGATGACAGATATGTCGATGTAAGTTGAAAGTTAAAACTCATGGAGTAAATTTAAATTTAGACCAGTCTAGAAGATGTGTTTGAAATAAGAGTAAATCTTTCAATTCTATAAGGAGTTTCTATTAGGGTGAATACAATTAATCTTGGCTTAAAAGTGAGAAATAATTGTCTATTGTCTATTATTTTACTGCTTATATTACTGCAACCATCTGTGAGTGATCACACTGTTTGTACTGAATGGAGCTTTCAGGATTGCCTTACTTCAGTGGTTGCATCCAAAATACAAATGTTTTTATGGCTTTTCATGCCGTTGAAATTTCTAAGCCTGACACTCAAGACTCCCCTAAATTTAGACCAGAGTTATCTTTCTAAAGTCTTGAAGTATTATGTCATCGTAGACAATTTCAACCAAGATAGGCTTTTCCTTTTTACCTCCATGCTCTCTTTCATTTAGTTGCTCTAACCTTGCAATACCCTTTTCTCCAGTTTTCCCCTTCTCTTAAGGGTCAGTGTGATAGAAAGAATATAAATTTAGGTCTCTGATGCAACAGGATTCTAAACTGGGCTCTTCTTAATTAGCTAGGTAACTTTGGGCAAAACACTTCTCCCCTCTAGGGCTTGGTTCCTAACTCTGCACAGGTACATAATATATTAATTAGCTCCTAGCACAAAAATTCCATTTAACAACCAACCACAAAACTCAGTGGTATAAAATAAACATTTATTTCTCATGCATCTGTAGATTGGTTGGCTGAGCTCCAGGTACTGCACCAGCTTCGTATTTCTCCAGGAGTCTCCCATATTTTGCAGGATCATTGGGATACAAGGATTGTTTTTCTTCTGGTGATGGTAAAAAGTCCAACTGTCCACCTGTGCAAGTACGATTCAAGATTTTGTTTGCATCACTTTGGCCTAAGGAAGTCACATCATTGGCTCAGAAAATGCAATCCACCCCTAATGGAGGAATTGCAATGTCACAGAACAAATGGTATAGATAAAAGTTGAGGATGTACAATTGGGGACAATTATGGAATCTCCCACAGCCATACATCTATTGGAGGATTAATTCAAATCCTCTAGATTAGGTTTCTAGCATAGCATATACACAAAGGCACTCAACACATTTGACTTTCTCTCCTCCACCTTCTACCTTTAGTTTTAAAGTATATGTGACCTGTTCCATGAAATCTCCCTTTCTTTCCCTCTAATTAAAAGTAACCACTTCTTCCTCAGTACTTAATGCATTGTTTATAATAACTCATTTAAGCCCTCTTTCTCTTTTCCTGTATTGGGTTGCATTATCATAAGCAGATTGTAAAACTCTTGCAGATAGTGTTCTATCACTGGATCTTCCTGGGCTTTTCACGTAGTAGCTTTTCAGTGGATGTTGGAGATACTTTTATAAGCAATTTTGATTTGCTCTTTTATTGAAATACATCTGGAGCAGCTGGTATTAAGCCCTGTATCTTCTCACCAATCTTAGAGTTTCTTATAAGCTCAAGCAGAACATATTTGCCATTTAATAAACCAGTATGGTTCCCAAACCTAGTGAAGCAAGGCAAATGAGATTCTTTTATTTTTTTTAAATATATTTTATTGATTTTTTTTTTCAGAGAAGAAGGGAGAGGGATAGAGAGTTAGAAACATCGATCAGCTGCCTCCTCCATGCCCCCTACTGGGAATGTGCCTGCAAGAAGGTACATGCCCTTGACCGGAATCGAACCTGGGACCCTTCAGTCCACAGGCTAATGCTCTATTCACTGAGCCAAACCGGTTAGGACCAAATGAGATTCTTTTAAAAGTACCCCAAATCATATAATAAGCTTGTAAGTTAACTGGAAACGAAGGTGTGTGTTACATAAATATAGCCTTTTACCTGAACTCTTATTTTCCTTAGAGCAAAGGTAATAGAAATAGCTTCAGTATATAAGTGATAGATTTTTTGACAGGTACATGAGACGACAGTGTAGAAATTACACATAGGAAACATTGTCCCTCCATATCTCCTTTGTCATTCTTCCTGGTGTTCCTGGTGGTTAGACCACAGAGCTCACAGTCCTTGTGCGTCTAAATCAAGTTACTTTGCTGATGTCAGGTTTTCTCTCTCTCCGAGTAGCACTTCTGCAGAGCCATCTCTTTGAGTGATAGTAACTGATTTATCTTCGTCAGGAAAGATAGATATTATATCATATCCAATTATATTAATATAAAAACCTGAGATCAGATGAAATGATTTAACAGCTTCCTAATCTGACTTTGGTCCCTGACAATCACCACCAGAGATATTGTGGTCTTGTATGACCACCATGTACCTTAGAACTGTAACCCGGTAACTCCCTTCTAATTCTCAGTGTTTTTATACTTTTTTTTTCAGCACCTTCAATTTTTGGATATTCCCATTGCTACTAACATACAAAGCAATGTAGAATAAGTAAAAGCATATGAAAATATAAACCTGTGTGTCATTGCTCTTTTAATGTGATGATTATGTGACAAGGAGGAAAGACTGTTGGAATGAAACATGCTGAGTTCAGTTGACTGTGCTGGCACTTAGTAGCTGGCCACAGTTTCTGCATCAGGAGTTTGACTTATATATATTAAGTTTGTTCTGAAATAATCTTTTAGATTATGATGTTTTGCAAACCTACTCATTGGAAGTGAAGGGACTAGCACAGAGGGCAGGAGAGAGAAATCATTGACGAAATAGTGTTTCTTTGTGCCATTGCCAGTCATTGTTTTGCAATCGGATATGAGAGCTAATATTTGTTGTTGTTGTTATACTTATAAAAATACTAGTAGCCCAGTGCATGAAATTCATGCACAGTAAAAGGGAATTAATTAGCAGAAATATTTTAATATTGTTATTTGCCCTTTCTTTATAATAGAAGTGTGAGATATGAAAGGAAATTAGTAAAATGTATATCAAAATAATATATAAATTTATTAATAAATAAACAGTAACAAAAGGATATACCAACAACAGAGGCATGATATAAAAATGACAAAAACATGATATGAAAACAACAAAAT
>NW_006286587.1:10683835-10685137 GCF_000327345.1 Myotis davidii
TGGCTGCAGGTGAATGGGTTCCTGGCTGACAGGCCACTGACAGCAGGCTATCCAACAGCAGATTCTGTGAGGAATGGGGCTGCCTCTTCCCTACTGTCAAGGTCTGGTTTGAAGGCGGGACTCAGTACTTCCAAGCTCCGCTCTGAGGGCGGGTTCCTGCCTGAAACCTCACCCTCCAGGAAACAGCTGGGGGAGGGTGCAGCCGTTTCCAAGATGACCCCTGCAGGACTGACTTCCTTCCAGTTGGTCGAGCTCCTGGAAGTGATGTTACACCCAGGGTTTTTATATAAGTAGATGACTGCTTCCTCTTGATTAAGATTTTAAATGTCTTTATTCCTTGGATTTCTTCTTTAAGGTGATTAAATATATTGTGTCTTAGAAAGCTTTGAAGAAATTTATCCATGCTGAGCCTCACTATAAAACCTATCAACAAATTTAGAGGACTTGCCTTTAAAGGTTTATTGTAACCCTAGCCAGTATTTCTCAATGGATAGGGTGTCCACCCCCAGACTGAAGGGTCCCAGGTTCAATTCCAGTCAAGGACACTGAGGTATGATCCCTGACCCTGGTTGGGGCATGTGCAGGAAGCAATCAATTCATGTGTCTCTCTCACTTGATAGTTCTATCTCTGTGTCTTTCCCCTTCCTTTCCAGTCTTTGTAAATATCATGGAAAAATATCCTTAGGTAAGGATTAACAATAACAAAAAAAAAGGTCTATTGTCTCCTGTGTAATTTTAGCTGGGTTTCCTCATACACATTGGGTAGTACATTTTTTAAAAATATATTTTTATTGATTTCAGAGAGGAAGGGAGAGGAAGAGAGAGACAGAAACATCAATGATGGTAGAGAATCATCAATCAGCTGCCTCCTGCACACCCCACACTGGGGATCGAGCCCCCAACCTGGGCATGTGCCCCTGACTGAACTCATACCTGGGACCCTTCAGTGAGAAAAACTGGCCAGAGCATTGGGTAGTACATTTTTATGAGTATCTCTATTTTGATGATATTCAGCTTTTCACAAGAAATATATTTATATCCCATGGTTTATAGACCATTGTGACTCTGATTTCAAATTACATACATATGTGTTAAATGCAATTTTATTCTCATAAAGGAAATCCTACTGAGCATGACCACTCTTCTAGTGATTTCCATGCAGAATGAATTATGTTGTATAGTAATATAAATTCCTTTAAATTTTCAATGAAAAATGGTCTGAAAATTGTATCCTGTGGTTTAAATTATTGGATATCTCTTACTAGGCTTGTGCAGAGGATGAGAACAAAGAAACAGACATAG
>NW_006286587.1:10685550-10685807 GCF_000327345.1 Myotis davidii
CTCTATTGGCCTGAGCAAATTGTATAATTACCTGAAAGTTCATTTTCACCACCTTTAAAATGGAGGCGTAATAATTCTTTTTTTAAAAATATATTTTATTGATTTTTTACAGAGAGCAAGGGAGAGAGATAGAGTGTTAGAAACATTGATGAGAGAGAAACATGGAGTAGCTGCCCCCTGCACATCTCCCACTGGGGATGTGCCCGCAACCCAGGTTCATGCCCTTGACCGGAATCGAACCTGGGACCTTTCAGTCT
>NW_006286587.1:10686187-10710028 GCF_000327345.1 Myotis davidii
AGAACTATGGCTGTTTTATAGGTCTCAGAATAATTCAAACATGCCGATTCTTTTAAAAACAAGCACTCTGTAAAAGTGGATGCACTAAGTTCCTGGACTAACTAAGCTTATTATGATTTTTCAAATTCATTTTCCCTTATCACCCATATGTAGAGGAAATTTGGTGTAGTGGTTAAAATTGTGAGCTCTGTTGTCAGACTGATTTGATTTGTTTATTAAATCTCTGTCTCTCCAGGGGATTATCAAGGGCGGGGGGAAAAAAAAGGAGACATATGTAATACTCTTTGTAATACTTTAAGCAATAATAAATAAATAAATAAATAAATAAATAAATAAATAAATAAATCTCTGTCTCTATTGGCCTGAGCAAATTGTATAATTACCTGAAAAAAAAAAACCCCAGAACCAACACACCCAGTGGTCAGCTTCAGAGAGGGAGAACATATCTAGACCTACTTGAGTGATGTGTTAATGGGCAGGTGGAAACTTAATATTCTTTTTTTTTTTTTAATTTTTATTGATTTTTTACAGAGAGCAAGGGAGAGAGATAGAGAGTTAGAAACATTGATGAGAGAGAAACATGGATTAGCTGCCCCCTGCACATCTCCCACTGGGGATGTGCCTGCAACCCAGGTTCATGCCCTTGACCGGAATCGAACCTGGGACCTTTCAGTCTGCAGGCCGATGCTCTATCCACTGAGCCAAACCAGCTTTGGCAATAATTCTTGTTATTTATTTCACTCATCTATGTTCTAGATATGAGGGATGCCCATAAATCAAAGTTTCTGTTATTGACTTCTACTCAGGGAAGCTAAAAATATATTTAAAGAAATAAGCATGAAGAAGGAATAGTAACTTCTGTGGTAACATAGTGACTGGGCACTATATTGGTTATAAAGTTCTGTATGAAGATGATATATTTAAGCTGATATGTGAATAAGAAGAACATAACCATGCAGAGATCTCAGAGAAGAGCATTCAAAGCAAAGGAAACAGATAATGTAAAGCTCTGGGCAAGAATTAATTTCCTATATTCAAGAAACAAGGTAAAAAGGCCAGGGAGACTTGAACATCATGATCTAAGGAGAACGTCAATACAGGTTAGGAGAGGAAAGGCTAAGAAACTGTAGAGCCTTGTAAGCCAGGGCAAGGAGTTTGTTTTTTATGATAAGTATTATTAGGAGCCTTTGGGAGGTTTATATAAGGGAATTCCATAGCTTACTTAATGTTTTAAAAAAGATTTTTTGAGATATTCATGGAGAATGGGATGGAGAAGGAAGACTTGGTAGGAGACTATTGCAGTAGCCCAGATGAGAAATGTGCTTAAATGAAGTTGTAGTTCTAGATGTGGTGACAAATGGGTAGATGAGGAGTGAGAGGATGGGAAGAATCAAAATCCTAAGTTTTTAGCTTTTGCAACTGATGGATGGCGACCCCATAACCTGAGATGGGCAAGATGGATGGGCGGGTTTTGGAAGGGACATCCAGAGTTTGTCTTGGCCTTGTGAACATTTAGATGTTAATCTGCAATTGAAGCTTAGAAGCTTAGGAGAACTGTCAGGGCTGAAAACAGAAATTTTAGAGTTATTGGTACATGAACACTGCATAGAAAGGAAGTGGAAAGGAGAGGGTGCCCCAGGATGAGTCCCTGGGTATACCAAGATATGAAGTCTGGCAGAAACAAGGTCAACTAAGGACACTGAAAGGCATGGGCCCTGAGGTAGGAGGGAAGCCAGAATAATTAGCCCTTAGATATGCTTGTACAGAATAGCTTCTCTGTAAATAATAGGTTCTTATTCGGGTTTCCTCACAATACTGAAACAAGTAGATTGAGAGGTGATCCCAGGAAGGCTGGTAAGAAGTGGAAAGTGAGACAGGGAAGGGGAAGAAGCTGACGAGAAGTGGTTTATCAAACAGGTTGCCACTGGGGAAAACTGGAGCTCAATCCTGCTGCTGACCTTTTGGAAACTGGGTGAAACATGCCTCAGAGTTGCTCCATCCAAGGAGTGAGGGATATTTATCTTTCACCCTTGTTTGCCATTCGCTGCCATCTGCTCCCTGGATATGAACTCATGGCACTTTGGGACTGCCCCCAAGATAAGGGAGGGACGTGGTGCTCCTGGCAGGACACCACAGCCTGTATCAGAGCCAGTGCTGAGCAGGTCTAGATGGGCACCACTGGGGTCAGTGCAGTTAGCTGTTCCTGTTGTCATGTTCCTGACTGTTTGGCCCTAATCATTTTTTTTTTCTTCACTGAAGTATAATCAGAACAACAGATGTTCCAATTAATAAAATTGAATTACTAAAACAAGAGAGAATTCAAGATTCTTCATTACTGGTGATACCATATTTTTCAGTGAGTGAATAATTCTCCTTATATTGTTGATCTAAAGTAGTAGTGAGTTTTAAGGAATATTTTTTAATGCCCAAAACATTAAATGGGGCACCATTAAGTATGAATGTAAGCACATATTGGCCTCGGTGTTTGATATTTCCTGAAATATCAGAAGAAGAATTCACATGACACAGTACCTCGAAATTCAGTACCTTTCTCTCAGAGAACATAAAGGTTAACTCGATGCTTTTAAGGTGCCTTGTACACATGCACTCACTTGATCCTACCTCCTGGGAGGGTAGTGAGTGAAGTGATTAGTGTCACAGGTGAAATTGAATTGCTTTTAAGCTTATCTGAGCAAGTGGCAAATTTGAGGCTAAGATTCAGGTTTATTAACATCTGATCTAGTTTCCTTTTTTCTGAGTCATAATGGAAATGGTAAAATGCTTACTTGAACCTACAGTGTGCCAGACACTGCCTCTAACCACTTTAGAAAAATTGCTAATTTAATCATCAAAACAACACTATAATTTAGGTAGTATTATTATCCCCATTTTACTCATGGAGGCACAGAGGTAAAAAAAGGTCCTGTACATATCTCATAAGTGCCAGACCCCTACGGACTCAAAACCAGGCATTCTGCCTCCAGAGTCCATTCTCCTTGAACCACAATGTTGCACAGCTGAAGTAGCAGAGATGTGCTATGATCATGTCACTGGCTAATGAATTGTTTGGACAAATCATGTGTGCGATTTGTATGGTACATTTTCTATAAATTCATTTTGTTAATCATTTTACTGGAGATTGAAAAAAACAACAAAACACCACACCTCACCACCAGCATTATTTTTAATCAAAACTTTGGGGTATCTTTTCTTTAAATCTCTTTTATATGGTCTGAACTGACTAGTTTTCAAAATATATATTCTAATATGTGATCTATTAACAGTGTGATGTTTCCCTTTTGTGAATTCGCATGCCTTATCATTCGGTTTAAAAATATTCAGGATACCTGGAGATACTCTATCAATAATCTGCCATTAAAATTTTGTGTTTCTCTGCCTAACTTATTTTACTTAGCACAATAACCTCTACATCCACCCATGTCTCAAATGACAAATATGATTCACTTATATGTAGAATTAAACAAAACCCCAAAATAATAAACAAACAAACAAAATGGGAGCAAATTGATGGTTTCCAGATAGGAGAGGTGTTCTGGAGGATGGGTGAAAAAGGTGAAGGGATTAAGTAATACAAATTACCAGTTATAAAAACACTCATGAGGATATAAAGTAAAGCATAGGGAATATAGTCAATAATATAATAATTATGTGCCATGTCAGATGGGTACTAGATAGTTGGGATGATCACTTTGTAAGTTATATAAGTGTCTAATCACTATGTTGTTCACTTGAAGCCAATATAATATTTATTGTATGTGAACTGTTACTGAAAACTGGGGGGGAGGAAAGGAAGGTCTACCAGCCAGATGCTTTACGCTTTAGAAAGGAAGCCCTATGGACCCAGGTGTCCACTGAGAAATATTCTACCATGTTTTATTATTATGTGTGCCTTATGTTACTTTATCACTTCCCAAATCTAATTGATCTATTTTCTATTTTGTCATTACTTCTTCATTGTACCAAATGACTAATCATTATTCTCCTATTAATTTTAAATGTGTTACATCATTTGATATCAGCAACAGTTTAATACTGAGTAGATCTGTAAGGAGGTCACTTTAATCATAGAGGAGAATCTTTTATCCGCCTTCTGAAGAGAAGACTGATTTTAGTAGCTCCTTCACCACATGGAAGAGTTCTCCAGCCCCAGTTAGCCTGAAGGTATCGTAATTACTTCGCCCATCCTACTCATATTGGTGACTATTTAAATCCTATTGGAAAGGATTAAAAGCTCTGATGCAATCCTTTCATAGCCCATGAATTTCAAAATTAGGAGGTGCTTAATTTATTGGCCCCCAAATTCTGTTTCCACTTAAATCTGTTAAGTAGAGCCACAGAAGAAATTATGACCCAGTATGTCTTTTCTTACTTAAAATGTCAAGTTCCCACATCCCAAAAGTTAGTACCAAAATTATATATCTATGTGTTTAATTTTTGTTGTTGTTTTTAGATATGAATAAAATAAGAAATCTGGTAGTTTAAAATTATTTATGGAACTCTCCTGTAATTGTAATCACTTACATGAGGAGAAATTTATATTTTTTAGAGTATTAATTTGCAGGTGAATAGAACTGTGAGCACATGATTAAAGCCAAAGTTTTTATAATTTAAACATTATCTTTTGGAAAGTACTTTAAAAATAAACTAGCTTAAGTGTTTCCTATTTAAATATTTTTCCTTTATTTTTCTGATATTGGTCCCGAGATATACAATTTTATATGGCATATATAATAGCTAGAGGTTAAAAATTGAATATCCAAATCTCTCTTTAATGTCTGTCTTGTCTGATGGCTGCAGCCAGATTTTATTGGAAAAGCTTACAGAACATGAGAAACAATTTCACTGTTTCTGTCTGTGTCAGAAATAGCCAGAGGTAAGCTCCAGGTATTTTGGGAGTCCTTTAGAGGTTGATGCAAAGTTATGTCAAGATTCTGGCCAGAACAATAATTTCAGTTATATTTATTTTTTAAATGAGTTGTCTCACTCATAACTTTGTAATGCCACTTGGAAGAGTAGGAAAAATATGGTAAGTATATTAGTTGGCACATTATTATAGAGTTCAATCCTGGCAGATTATTCTCTGCACAGAGTATATATGAGCATAAGACTGATATTTGAAAATATAATGGCTGAGAATTTTCCAGGATTTATGAAAGACATAAATCCTTAGATTCAGGAACACCAACAAGCCTTCACATGATAAATGAAAAGAAAACTACACCTAGACATTTTGAAGCCCATCTGTAGAACTCAGAGCGACCACAGTGAAAGGATAAGTTACCTACATGGGCAACAACCACTAGACAGACAAGTCTCTCTCATAGAATCAATGGAAGACAGAAGCATAAATTGAGCTTTAGAGTGCTGTAAGTAATAGTTGTCAAACTACATTTATAAATTGAGTGAAACTGCCCTTCAAGAATTAGGCTGAAATAAAGGTACCATTCAAAAACTTAAAACTGAGAGAATTTACCACCAGCAGACCCTGATTGAAGGAATTTCTACACAATGTACTTCAAGAAGCAAAAACAGTTGTGGAATGGAGATCCAAATTAAAAGGGGGAAAAAAGAAATGATGAGAATAGAAACAAACGCATATGTAGGTAAATCTAAGCCACTGTCAGGACAGAATATAGAGAGACAGAATCATCTCCTTGTGGGCTTCCTATAGGCAAAGGTTTCAAACAAGGGAGCATTTCTGTTCACCCCTATTTGTTCATCTTTCTATTTGTTTAATCTGTAAGCAGACTTGGAGGAAGGAAAACTGGTGAAAGAAATATCAGTAACTTAAGGTATGCAGCTAACACCATCTTACTGGCAGAAAGTAGCAAAGACTTGAAAAAGACTTCTGATGAAAGGCAAGAAAAAAGTGCTAAAACAGGGCTGCATTTGAACATCAAGAAGACAAAAATCATGACTAGAGAAGAAATACACAGAAGAAATACTAGAGAAGAAAATGCAGGCAATGAAATTGTTAACGATTTTGCTAACCATGGTTCAGTCATCAATTCAAATGGAGGCTACAGCCAAGACATCAAGAGAAGACTGAGACCCAAAATGGCAGCAATGGAAGAATTAGGAAAGATCACCAAGAGCAAACATGTGTCATGTGAGACCACGGCTAAGATCATCCACACCCTTGGAATCCCAATTACTATGTACAGATGTGAAAGTTGAACAGTGAAGAAGGTATTAGGAAAAATAAACAAAAATATTCATTTGCAGGAGGTGGGGGTGGGCTAGAAGGGTCAGTATGGGGGGGTGAGGGGGATATATGTTGTACTTTCAATAATAAAGATTAGAAAAGAAAAGAAATAAGGTGTTGGAGAGCTTTACAGATACCTGGCCTGCCAGAAAGACCAGCCGTGGGTCGTAGAGCAAATACTCCTGAAACATCGCTAGGCAAAAATTACAAAATGGAAGCTGTCCTACTTCAGGCACATCATGAGATGGCCAGGTTCTTTGGAAAAGACAGGAATAGAAGGCAGCAGGAAAAGTGAAAGACCAAATATGAGATGGGCTGGTTCCATAAAAGAAGCCAGAGGCACAGATCTGCAGCAGCTGAGCAGGGCTGTTGAGGACAGGGTCTTGTGTGCATCACTCATTCACAGAGTCACCAACTCAGTGGCACGGAACACACAAATCTAAATCAATAAGAGTGTGTAGAGGGTTCAAAGACGGATAAAACAGATAGTGGACAAAAGCTGCCTGTAATCTGAGGAGAGGCAATTCGAACTGAAATCATTTTTTTTAAAAAGTCATTTTATTATTTATGAGGAAGATTGGATTACATTTAAGTGTTATTGTTAACTATGCATGTTATATTTTCCAGAGTAATCACTAAAAGAAGTAAATGTATATCTCCAGAATAAGTTACAAACCCAGGCATGCACTAATTGTACATCAAAAATAATGTCTTTTGTGATTGCAATGCTATTTTCTATTCAGCACCTTGTAGGCCTTACTTAAATTCAACAAGAGAAATACAAGGAAAGTCACTGATCAGCCCTGGTGACCAAGGTCAACATTGAGTTATAACTTTAACAGCACGAATGCTCCAATGAGATTAGCACATTAAAAGAAAGAGAACTTTGCTGGCCTACCTGGGAGGAAGCATGGATATCCTAAGTTCATGTTCGATTATTCAAAAATTCAGATTTTCCATTATTATGGACATAATTAATTCTAATGAAAAAATCATTAGAATGTCCCTACTTTTTCGGACAAGATCAACTATTAGAAAACCTACCAGCCTTTCCAGTGCCCCCATATGGAGCTGGCAGTCTATCTCTGCCTTAAATGACCTCAAAGGAGAGAGAACACTAACTAATACGACATTTATTTAGAAGAAATTAATTTTGGAACCTAACAGGACACTGCCATAATTCCTTGCTAAGAGTCTTTTAATAGACATCCGCTTTATGTGTTTCTAATCCTTGTAAAATTTTCCTGATGATCTAAAGCAATAGTTTTTTAAGTGTGATGAGAGTAACTCTGGGGGTCCTATGGCCCTCTCAGGAGGTCTGTGATGTCAACATGATTTTCATAACAATACTGTGGCATTATTTGCCTTTTGTCCCTCCTGTTCTCTCACAGTGTTTGGTGTTTTCCAGATGCTCATGACAGGAAGTCTTAACATATCAAATGCAGAAGCAGATTTGAGAATTCAACTGTCTTCTTTTAAAGTAGACATTAAAGATAGGAGCAAAAATTTTAGACCATGCCATTTTTTCACTAGATAGATTGGTTTTGAAAATATGGTTATTTTTTTTACAGTGCATGTTATTTATATTAATCTGTAATGGATTATTTTTAAATAAATTAAACATTTTAAAAACTGTTAATTTACAATATAGTAAATATCTCTGTATATAATATACAGAAACAAAAAGTCTAAGGTATTTAATAATTTTTAAGAATGGAAAGTGATGCTTTGAATAGGTATGGGGTTCTTTTGACATGTTGGAGGGACTGTGACATAAGCCACTTTGTAACTTTCCTAGGTAGCAACATGCATTAGGAAAACTAAAGTGTGCATGTGTTTAGGTGGAGGTGATTCTGGTATTTCTTGGGCAAACTCTAAGTGCTATGTATTATCTGTAATCTTCTGTAGACCTTCTTTAGAGTAAATTAGAGCCCCCAATGTTTTCATAGCTCCAACCTTGAACTGTTGTTTTAAGATAGACGCCAATAAACATTAAGGGTCTACTGGGAAGGGAGAGAGCATTTTCAGATTTATGAACAGGGGAAAAAAAAAATCAATGCAGTCCCTAAGGCTGTGTAAGTCATGAGTAGCACAAGTAGTCTTATGCAAAGTTGACAATATCATGAAATATTAACCTTTGCTTTGGAATTTTACCAGAAATTAAAGTGGCATTATAAAGGAAAGTCAGTGTTTTAGCCTGTATCTCGGGAGGAATTTATATGTCTGCTTTGTTTTGTTACTTTATTTTGGCTGAGCTCTGGAAAGGCACCCCCTTCTCCAACCCCCCAAAACTTGGGTAACCTCACATTCTTCTACTGGCTCATTCACTTTTTCTTCCCTTCAATCCTTGATTAAATCTTCTTGGTCCCTAGGAGTTCTTACTTCTTATACAGCAAAGCATGCACTTTGTCCTCTTGTTAAGGCATGAATTAATAAGCTTAACTCCCTCTTTGAAGAATTGGTTGGAATGCTTTTTTGGTGGAAATTAATATGCAATTACCAAGTAAGACTGCCATTTCACCAAAGAGGAGAATAAAAGACACAGCCTTAGCTGCACTTGAGAATAATTGGAATCTAATTTTAGTTTGTATTCTACCACAATGGCTCAAGCTTTCAGGGAATAAAATTATGTCAACTTGCCTAGGAGAGTAAGTACAGATTTCCCCCTGCAGCATATTTATAACAAGACTGTTTAACACAGGGCTTTGAAAGAATGTGGGCTGAGTGATCCTTCTCGCACTGGACTTTGGAGTGTTGGACACATCCTATTGACCTATGAATTGTACAGTATTTGTCTTTCTTTGGCATTAAATAAATCCTCCAAAGGGCAATAAGTATAACGCTTCTCCAAATTGCATCTTTAATACTTGGTAATATTCCTGCGATACTTTGCTGAGGCTAGAGGAAGGAGTCATAGGAGGTGGTTCAGTCCATTGCCCTCAGGCAACCTTTTGGCTTGCACAAGTTTTTCATCATACATAATGCAGATAAGTTGTGTTGTTTAACTGCATACTGAAAATATTTTGTGGGTAATGATAATTTATATGCCAGAGAAGTACTGTACAGGAGGCGGGGTAACTATTTGTAACAGCATGTAGAGAAGAACCATAGCACAGCTGAGGATAAAGGGACTTAACTGAAGAAGTGAAATCTACACACAGATAGGTCACAAGAGAACTCGGATTCTGTGTTTGGCATCTGCATTTTGTTTTTGTTTCTGCAAGTCCTTGGAATAAGCAAGAGTTTACAGACAGTTATAAAAATGCTTATTAGCTATAGATTTTTTCCAAACTGAAGTAAAATGATAAATAAAGCCAAGTTTATCTAAGGCTGATGTTGACTGCCATGCTGAAATAACTGACATTAACCTCTCTGGGCCTTAACTGCCCCTTTTGCGTTTTGAGGCTAATCATGTCTACCCTGACTACTACACATAAGCTTGTGAGAAAATATCAGATAACGTATGTGCAACTGGCCCCCCAAATATTCTAATTTTACTAACTTAAAATATTATTATTAGCATCTTTAAACTGCCCTGTCCTCCGGTTCTTTCTATCCTGGAACATTTTCTTAAAAATTGCTGCAGACTGTGAAAACACATCCCCTTAAAAAAACCTGGGTGAGACTGGTAAATACGTTATATTAACATTCACAGTAAACAACTGGCTAATACAGTCTTGTTAAATCGTCACCCAAAATCCAACTCTATTTTTTGGTTAATAACTTTATAAAAAAGAAGTGTTATGCTAGCACGTAGCCAGAACATTCTTGGAAAAGATGACAACGTTGGAGGGCTCACTTTTCAATATATATGGAAAAAAATGAGAGTCCAAAAATAGGTTCATAAATTTATGATCAATTGATTTTTGACAAAGATTCTATTGTCCATTGTTCCACAATGACCATTGGCAAGATAATTGAATGGGGAAAGAATAGTCTTTTCAAAAAATAGTACTGGTACAATGGGGTATCCACATGTAAAAGTCCGACAGTGGACCCTTAATTCACACCACATATGGAAAACTAAATCAAAGTGCATTAAATACATAAATAAAACTCTTAGAAAAGAAACATAGAGGTAAATATTCATAATGTTGGATTTTTTGCAGTAGATTTTTAGATGTAATATAAAAAGCAGAAGCACCAAAATAAAAATTGATAAATTAAACATTATAAAAATTAAAAACTTTTTGCCTCAAAGAACACTATCAATAAGTGAAAAGAAAACCACAGAAAATATTTGTAACTCATATATATGAGCCTACTATCCAGATTATATAATGACCTCTTACAACTTAACAACAACAAAGGAAAAAAAACCCAAAAGTTGGATAAAGGCCCTGAATAGACATTTCTCAGAAGACTCAAATGGCAACAAACACATTAAAGGATACTTAACACCATTAGCCATTCATCCTTATAAGGATGGCCATAATAAATATTAAAGAGGGAAAATAACATTGTTGATGAGGATGTATAGAAATTAAAACGCTTATATATTGCTGGTGGAATGTAAAGTGTTCCCACTACTGAGGAAAACATTTTGCTGATTTCTCAATAAGTTAAATATAGAATGACCATATGAACCAGCAATTTCACTCCTAGGTATATACCAAAAAGATTGGAAACAGGTGTTCGAACAGAAACTTGTGCACGAATGTTCACAGCAATACTATTTACAATCACCAAAAGGTGAAAACAAGCCAACTATCCATCAACTGCTGAATAGAGTGCTACATAGCTATCTAATGGAATAGTGTTCAGCCATAAAAAGGAATGAAGCACTGGTACATGCTACAACATGAATGGACTTTGAAAATATGTACAAAGTGAAGGAAGCCAGACACAAAAGGCTACATAAATGTATGACTCCATCTCTATATGAAGTATCCAGAATAGGACGATCCATAGAGACAGAAAGCAAATTAGTGGTTGCCAGGGGCCGGACAAGAGGGGAGAATAAAGAGTGACTGCTTAGTGGATATGGGATGTACTTTTGGGGTGATGATAATGTTCTAGAACTAGATAGTTGAGATGGTTGCACAATATTTGTGAATGTACTAAATATCATTAAAACTGTACACTAAAATGGTAAAAATGTTAAAAAAATAAAAAAGAATCAATGAAGTGTTTTGCAACATTTTCAGGCAGTAACCAATCATACTCTATGTTATCTACATGAAATACTTCAACAACAATAATGATAGTTAATAATTGGTAATATTAGAATCACAGATAAAAATAGAGCACTCATATGTGCAAGGTCCTATTCTAAGTATTTTGCATGGATTTGTTCATTTAATCATTATGACAACTCTGTGAAATAAGTGTTCTTCCTTTTTTTTAATATGAGGAAACTAAAGGACAGATGTTTAAGTGAGTTGCATAAGGTCACATACTTAATCAATGGTCACTAAGGGATTTGATTCCAATTGGACTGTTTCCAAAACCAAAGCTCTTAGCCAAGACATTATATTGTCTCTGCAACAGAATATGGGGCCAAATTGATATTACTTGGGCCCAATTTCTGGTTAGAAGATGTTAGGAAAGTTATGCAGCAGAATCCCTGCTGTGTCCTTATAGCTTTTCATAGCTGGGGAAAAAGGGAATTTGTTTTGGAAGAACTGAAATCTCCTGGCACACGCTTGAAGCTAACAAAGCAGGAATACATACTTGGAGGTAACTTGTTTGTCTTATTGTCCCTCCAAGTATGTGTGGTTAATTTTACTTCCACTTCTAACAATAGTTCCTGCATAGGTTTTTCAGTTATTTGCAAGCTACTTTGATTTCCTCACAACTATTTATTTGTGTCCTTAAAAAGTACTGTTCTTTCATCTCTTGAATCAAAGTTGAAATGTAGGGATAAATGTGGTTGCTTTTTGGATTTTAAGAGAATATTTAAAAAGTAAATTTTCTGAAAGCTGCTTAGTCAAACTATAAGAAGCAAAATAGAATTAGAGTGATTTTTAAAAATTAAAAATTTAACTGATGTGGGCTATGTCTAAAGAACTACCTCTAAAGGCTACTAACACACTCCTTTCTGACCATAAGAATAACTTCAGTTATAGAAAGGCAGTTTGTATTTGGTAACTGCTCTAATGAATGCTTTTTAAAATGGGTGCCTTTGATTATTTAATGCTAGTTAAAAATAAAACAAAGCCCATCCCACCGATCAGTCTCTAGGCCAGCGATAGCGAACCTTTTGAGCTCGGCATGTCAGCATTTTGAAAAACCCTAACTTAACTCTGGTGCCGTGTCACATATAGAAATTTTTTGATATTTGCAACCATAGTAAAACAAAGACTCATATTTTTGATATTTACTTTATATATTTAAATGCCATTTCACAAAGAAAAATCAACCAAAAACATGAGTTCGCGTGTCACCTGACATGCATGTCATAGGTTCGCCATCACTGCTCTAGCCCCTTTACTCCCTTATTTTCCTGCTCATCCTATATAATAAAAGGGTAACATGCAAATAGACCAAATGGTAGAACAACTCAACAGCCAATCAAAGTGTAATATGCTAATGATATGCTAAGGCTGCTCAACCGCTCACTATGACATGCACTGACCATCAGGGGGCAGTCAACTGGTCAACCAGTCATTTTGATGTGCACTGACCATCAGGGGGCAGATGCTCTGACCAGTAGGTTAGCCTGCTGCTGGGGTCCAGCTGATCTGGACTGAGCGAGATGGGCTGGACACACCCTGGGGCCCTCCTGCAGTCCCTCCTGGCCCAGTAGTGCACCAATCGTCCCTCAGCCTGGCCTGTGCCTTCTCGCAATCCGGGACCCACTGGGGGATGTTGGAGAGCTGGTTTCAGCTCGATCCCATAGGCCACTCCCCTTGGGAGGGCACCAGATGCAGGGCTCATGGCTGGTGAGCCTCGTCCGATAGGAACTGATTGACTGTGAGCCCACGGCAGGCACAGTGGGCTTGGATGAATGGGAGTGGCAGGTAGGAGCTGCAGGCAGTGTTGGACTGTGGGTTTCAGCCCAATTCCTGCAGGCCACCCAGAGGGGTGAATTCATGCACCGGGCTTCTAGCTGAAATATAAGTGCCATGAGGATTGGAATTTATTCTTTTCTGTGTCATCAGGACCTAGAGAAATACTTAGCCATTTGATACATTTTGAGTGAGTGAGTGAATGAATGAATAAATGAGCGAGTGAAGGAATCAGTCTACTTTTTATTTCCTTGATTCTGTTATTTCTGTAAAAAATAGAAGTACTTTAAATGAAAATATCTACTCAAACCATTTCCAAGTAAAAATTATAAGGAAAATAATGAAATAAAAATATTTACAAATAACCTTCATATTGAACATGCTGCTGGAAAACAAAAAGGAGACTAATAATACTTTAATAGAAAGGTAAGCAAAGGATAGAAATAATTCATTTGCTAAAATGAAATAGAATAATTAAAAAACATATGAAAATATCCACTTTTAAAATTATTTGTAAAATATACAAATTGAATCAATAGCAGATAGCACTTTTTCACCTATAAATTTTACAAAACCTTTAAAATAAGCCCAGCTGTTGTGACTCAGTGGTTGAGCATTGACCTATAAACCAGAAGATCAAAGCTGGATCTTCAGGGCACTTGCCTGGGTTGCAGGCTTGATCCCCAGTGTGGGGCATGTAGGAGGCAGCCGATCAATGATTCTCTCTTATCATTGATGTTTCTATTTCTCTCTCCCTCTCCTTCCTCTCTTAAATCAATAAAAATACATTTTTAAAAATCATAATATTCAATTCTGTGGAGGAATGATTCAGTTAGATATATCAATGAAATTAGCAGGAGACAAGTAAAATCCACAAAGTTCATACCACATAGAAAGGGTGCCAAAAGTAGCTGAGATCAGACATGAGCTGCAGGGGCGAATTTAGGGAAGAAACCCAATGAGTTCAAAAAGGAGCACATCATGGTGGAAAGTTATGCCTCCCCTCCCCACCTTTACATGGAACTAAGGTGGGCAATTCTATTTCCAGGAATTTATTTGGTAGAACTGATAATCCGGCGATAAGCCCTAGTATAACCTACACGTTGTTAAATATTTTGAATATCAATCTGAATGAAAGATATATTTGCATACATGTGAAGTAATATATGGAAAATATGAATCACTACTGCAAATTTTTTCAAGAGCAACATATTGAAATAAAGCTAAATACCAATCAGTAAAGGGCCAGTTAAATAAATTTTGCTAAATTATGGTACACCTATACAGTGTAATGCTATGTAATCTATATATATGTATGAAGAACCAGGGTCGTAACATCCAAAACGACTGAACAGATGATCAAACACAGGAAGTCAGTTTTGCAGTCAGTGCTGGGTCACCAAGGTGACCCAGCACTGACTGCTGCTCTGTGGGCAATGTGGCGACCCAGCACTGACTACCAAGGGGGCTGCGGATCAGGCCTGGAGAGAGGCCCGGAGAGAGAAGCAGGGTCCGATCCACAGCCTACGTGGCAGCTGTTGATCAGCCATTGCCTCTCTTTCTCTCGGGCTTCACCAGCAGCTGCGCCTCTATTTCTCTCTGATCAGGCCTGGAGATAGGCCTAGAGATGCTGACTGGCATAGAAATGAACCAATCAGAACCAAAGCTGGGTGAATTGTGAGGAGCCAATGGCTGACCTAGGAGGTGGAGCTTTTGACACTGAGTGGCATAGAAACCTACCAATCAGAACCTAATCTGGGTGAACTGTGAAGACAGAACCGAAGGTGGGGGCTGAAGAGGGGTTTTAAGGGCAACAGCTGTTTGGTGTAAGGTAAAAGAAAGCAGTTCAATTTTTTAATGAACACTTTGGCAGTATCGTGCATATGGCTGGCTATCAGTCCAGGTATAGGGATTATGTGTTTTTATCTGCCAAGAGCATCTCCTCTTGCTGAAAAAGACTCCTCCCTCCCCCATTTAAGCAATCCTATCCTATATAATCTATCTACACTAATAAAAGGGTAATATGCTAATTAGACCAGGTCAACCTGCCATCTTCCAACATTTAAGCAATTCTATCCTATATAATCTATACTAATAAAAGGGTAATATGCTAATTAGACAGGGTCGACTGGCCATGTTCTGGACATCCAACTTCCTTCTGGACAAAGCCATGGTGGTGGGGTCAAGGCAGAGGCAGTTAGGGGTGATCGGGCCAACAAGGGAGGGCAGTTGGGAGCGAGATCAGGCCATCAGGGGAGGGCCAATGGGGGCAAGATCAGGCCAGCATGGGAGAGTAGTTGGGGGTGAAATCAGGCCTGAAGAGGAGAGCAGTTGAGGGGCGATATCAGGCTGGCAGGGGAGGGAAGTAAGGTGTGATCAGGCAGGCAGAGACAGGGGTGATCAGGGAGGCAGGCAGGTGAGCATTTAGGAGCCAGCAGTCCCAGATTGTGAGAGGGGTGTCTGACAGCAGTTGGACATCCCCCAAGAGGTCCCGGGTTGGAGAGGATGCAGGCTGGGCTGAGGGAATCCCTCCCCTCATGCACGAATTTCACACACCAGGCTACTAGTTATAAATAAAAGAATGAGAAATCTCATTAAGTACCAATATAGAAATAACTACAAAATATATTATTAAATGGAAAAAGAAAATATAGCAATGAATATATTATATGCTATCCTTTACAGAAAGCAGGGGTAAAGTTATTATGTATGTTCATATTTACTTATATATTCATAAATAAAATCTAAAAGACTATATACATTAATAACCATGTTGCCTGTAGAGTAGATGAGGTGGGGAATGAGTAAATAAGACACAAGGATGAAAGGAAGATATTTTTATAGTTTATTTTTTATTGATATTATATTGATATAAAATCAACTGGTGAGACAAACAAATGTATTAATTACTCAAAAATTAAATAAATAAAAAAACCTGAAAAAGTGGGATTTGTAGAAAATGCATGTTTTCAGGTTGAAGAAAATAATTTTCATATTTGTCATGAGGGTATTTAGGTTAAAAGATAATTAATGATACATATGATAAATATGTATATTTATTGCCAGATACATACTGATTAAATATTGTGATACAAACACTGCAATACATACACACAATGAAATGTCATCAGGAATTAAAATGATCTTATAAAATAATAGCAAAAGATATGGAAATATATTCATAGTCTGTTTTCATTGGGTGGGAGTGTATTGGAGAGAATCAAGTGAGATAATGCAAAGTAGGATTCCATATCCATAAAATAAAAAGTTATACAGCTGTATACAAGCTTACTGACATATATAGAGAAAGAACTAGAAGGCTACTTACTAAGTTGTAAATCTTTGCCATGGTTATTGGAACTTACGGTACGGTGTACAAATAATGTTAGAGCATTCCCTGATCGTAATTTAAATTAATATTAGTTCTCTCAAAGAGGTGGGATGATAGGTAATATTGTTTTTTATTATTATTTCTAGTCTCTAAAGGTCTTCTAATAAATACTTTAATTACAGAAACAAAAGCAAACAAAAAGAAAACCCTTCAACATTTATTTCAAACTTTGAATGGGCCATGTACTATATAGTTTCTTAAACTTCTCAAAACTACGCAAGGCAGTTTTTGTTAACCATTTGTGTATGTTATATGCCCTTGAGTTGGCCCCGACTTCTCATGACGCTATGAACAGGCGATGTCCACACAGTCTGTCCTCAGCAGCCCTGCTCAGCGCAGGTGGACATATGCCTCTGTCTTGTTCTATGGAGTCAATCATCTTGTATTTTGGAGTCCTCTCATATTATGGAGTAAATCCAGTTCATATTAAGTACCTTTCAGACGGAAAATCTGAGGTTCAGAATGATTGTGTCGTTTACCTAATACTGCACAGCTACTGTCAGATGCAAACCCAGGTCTGTCTCCATCCAACACTGATTTCTTAATCACCCTGCCAAGTAATTCAAGGAAACCCTGCTTGCAGTCGAAAACATCTTTTCCACTGGCTTTCTTTTTAAGTGGCAAATCTTTGCCATGGTGATCAGAACGTGTGGTAGGGTGTACAAATAATGTTAGAGCATTCCCTGATAGTAATTTAAATTAAACAGTCATGTACGGGTAAATTATTTCATTTTTTTTACAGTAGATAAAATATGTTAATTTGTGTAAATGGTCTTCTGGGTGCAGATGCTCACACTGAATGCAGGCTCATCTTAAAAGCCCCCTGTCTTCCATTTGAAGCTTCTTTTACATGCATAGTTTATTTTTCTAATGCTGTCTCAATGTAGGAATCATTTTAAGGAGGCATTTGTGGCTAAATGAAAGGAAAAAAAAAAAAACAGCTCTCTTGGCTTTGGTAAATATTAATGAGCCGGCGGAAAATCTTGTTACTGAAGTGCTGCGCTCTTTGAGATTTTCCTGCCATCTTGGCCCTTTGTGGTCCCTGCTCCCGGGCTGCCGATTAGCATGCTGGTATGTGTGCTATTGTGAGTTCCACGGCAGACCCTTGTGTGTGCTGACAGAAGGCTCACCTTGGTCTATTATCAGCAATGTCTAGGCATCTTAATGATGTTTTGGATTCAAGCAAGGAAAAAACAAATCATTCAGAAATAATTAATCTGAGTTATTCATTTCAAAGCTTCATCACCAAATGCACAGTGTTCCTTTCTGGTCATGTATATGTTGTCATCACAGTAACAGAGCAAAATCTAATTTATATTAATTTTTGAGTGAGAAGAAGTACAGAATTTGAATAGTCAATATTCACTCATATAATATATGTACAAAATGATTGCACCACACTTAGAATTTGATTTAGGCACTCTATTTTATTTTAGAAAATGTATTGTGTTCACCCATCCAAACACTTTTTTTAAAAAAATAATAATTTTACTGTTTATACTACAGTCACATGCAAATTGGTACAACTGTTCCATGACAGAGAGAACAAACAGAGACCTGTCATGCAAGGTAAATTAAGGGAAGGCTTTCCTAGAGCTGGAGAAGTACCACAGAAACACAGGATGGCTGCAGCTATGTCAGACAGCAGTGCCAGGGGTGCGAGTGGGTAGGAATGGAGGGTGCTCCTACAGTAGCTGGCCTCCTTGTATTGGCCTGAGACCACTGTGGGTTCCTAAGGGGAATTTCCTAAGATGCTTGGTAAGCCGATCACTTGTGACCATTTATAATTGGGGTAGGGTGACACTTCTGCAGAATAAATTCTACAAGTTCCTGGGCAGGTTCTCTAAATCTCATCTGTGATCAATGGTTGGTAAATTATGTTTCTGCAAAAGTAGTCCCATAAATAGACATCCAGGAAAGTTTTACAGCCAGTGAAATTAGACAAAAAATAAACAGCCACACGAACCAAACCTAAACACTGAACTAAAATGGTGTCACGTCAGGACTTCTGAAAGAACCAGAGCAGGCAAGATTATTCAAACAGAAGATCCTCATCCTTCGCTTCAGCCTGAAGTTTGGCAGGCTCCGTCACCTCTCCAGCTACCCTCCGTTTTTCCAATCCCTCTCAGTTTTTCCCTTGACAGTCTTTTTCTTCTCCTGTGTTTTCTTTAACCTAGAGAACTCTTCTCACTCTCTCTCATCCAGCTCTGTGATGATATAAGCAAGGTATGTTCCATCCTGGGAATGATGACATGTTCAATGGCATTTACATACCTGTTGGTTATCTTAACAGCTTCATCCAAAGCAACAAAGGAAGTCCACAGCAAGGTGAGTTCCACCAGTAGCTCCAACTGCTGTGGCACAGTTCCTCTTTAGTTAGCCGGTTGTTCCTCACCTCTGGCTAAACCAGTCAGTTCATAATTGTCAGTTCCTTCATGGTAATGTTCAAATATTGGCAAGGTAACACCCGCTCCATTATTTTTCTTTGCTCAAATCTTCACTTGGGCTTTATTCACATTTTGGATAACTGTGGTGCTGAAGTCCCCTGCTGTGAACTTGGCCTCAGCAAGTGAAAAGGCAGCTTCTCTCATCACTTCACCCATCAACATTTTAGTCTCTGATCTTCTTCAGGATCTGTCGAAATCGAAGAGTTAGGGCATCAGATTTTTTCTTCAGGAGGTTTCTACCTGTCTGTGCTCCTTTCAATCGAGCCTTCATAATGGTCTGTGCCATTCGCGAGAAAAGGATTTCAATTCGGTCATGTGCCATTGACCTAAATCAAACGTAGGATCCTTCAGTCCACAAGCCAATGCTCTATCCATTGAGCAAAACCAGCTAGGGCAGTAATAATATTTTTTAATGGTGCTGAGTGATAGAGAACTCAGAAAATATAGTATCAGAGTTACTTTTACCTCACTGGTCATTCCTCTAAAACCTGTGTTGTGGGATCACATAATAAAAATTATGAATTTGCCTATTTGCTGATTTTATTATACTAGACACAATAATGAAATGCAAGAAAAAACAAGGACAATTTCCCTAATAACAAAATGTAGGAATGATCAAAGCTAACTAAAATAATTTTTTAAAATTAAATTTGCCACACCTTTTTAGAATACTGTTAGTCCAAGGGGTTGTATGGTGCTTATGAAGAAATTATTTGACAAAGAAACATATTCTTTTCAAAATGCAATATTTGAGTCTAGTCACATGGGTCATAAATTCCCACCCAGTTATTTTTATTATTTAATAGGGCCATTGAATTTAAAAAGATCAGGAAAAATATAAAGCAGTTGTTTGAAAACGATTTTTAGACAAGAAAAAATGCATTAAGTATTTTCAAGAGTTATTACTAATCTCTCATTGCACACTTATTCATCTGCTTTTACAGAAGTTCAATGTACTGAGCATTTTTACTGTCATGTAGAGAGAAAAATGATAGGAGTTCAAGAATATAACAAAAGTGTTTGGAAACATAGACATGGAAGTGTCGTTAATCCACTGAGTCTCTGCTCCAAAATCTTGCTTAAATTGTGTTCACAGGGATTTATTAGGTCCTTTTACAAAGCACTTGTGGGGAGAATTTTTATCAGTGCCAATTCTGAGATCAGGTTGTAGCTGGGTAATTTTTAGTTGTTTATAAACAGACTGTGAATTCCATGAGAAACCACTTTAGTAGTTTGAGAAAGAAGGAGATAGTTACTGAAAATGATTGCCTAATTTGAGAAATGGAGCTCTTGACTGCTGACACAAGTTTTAGGAACTTCAAATCTGCCAAGTTATGGTGCTATGGTCACATGTAGCCATTTCTCCAAGACTGTGCTTGTGGTGAGTTAGAAAATAGACATCTAATGAAAGTCTAACAAGGCATGCAGGGTCAGATGTAGCTTTGATTTGAGAGATACACGCACACACACAGAGGTACATAATATAAACTATCAATTTACTTCAAAGTATACTCTACTTAAATTTGGTTGTACTATTAAAATTCTACTGTTATTTTTTATGAGCAATAAAATCACATTTGAAATTTGAACCATAGGCTAGATATACTGGTTTCATGTGTAGGGTGCATAGCCCTGAACATTAATTCTAGACAAAATATTGAAAAGAAGAAAGCAGTTCTAAAATATTAAACCTGTACCTTGACTTTTAAAGTGATGGGCACTTTATTTTAAAAGCTTCATTTGTATTGAGAAAGCCCATCATAAAACTCAAAAAAGTCTTTATCTTTTTCTTCACATAGCTAATTTCCCCAATGCAGTACAGTATGATTTGATATTTAGAAATTTTATTTAGGTACGGTTTTCCAGTAACATGTTGTGGAGTCAGAATAATGGCCTTATTAGATGCCCACACTCTAATCCCTGTAACCTGTGAATATTACTCTATTTGGCCAAATGGTTTTGCGTATGTGACTTAGGTTAAGAATCTTGAGAGGGGGAGATTATCCTGGATTATTTATTTGGGGGTGGGGGGCTCAAACTAATCGCAGGACTCCTTAGAAGCAGAGAACCTTTCCTGGTGTGATAGTGAAATATGACCATGGAGAAAAGGCACAGAAGGATGGGGTGTTGCTGGTTTTGCAGATAAAGGCAGGAGGCCACAGTCCAGGAGTATGGGCAATGTACAGATTCCAGAAAAGGCAAGGAAACAGATTCTTTCTTCAGAGATTCCAGAAAGAACCAGCCTGCCAACACCTTGATTTTATCCCAGTGAAATGGATTTTAGACTTCTGATCTCCAGAACTAGAAGAGAATAACTTGTGTTAAGTGACTAAGTTTCTGGAAGTATGTTATAGTAGCCATATTAAGCTAACATATAGACATTAAATAAATATATAAAGTGAGGCATCCTATCTAATAAAGAGGGAATATGCTAACTGACCCTCATGACATTGCAGAGATGGCGGTGCCCACAGCCAATAAGGAGGGAATATGCTAATTGTCCATCATGCCCTCAAAGATGGTGGTACCCACAGCCTCAAGATAGCGGTTCCTGGTCCCTTCAACCCCACCGGGGCACCTGCCTCAGGAGTCCCCCAGTCCCCTCACCTCCCCAGCCTCCCAGGGCTGGCCCAAGGCACAGGCAAGCCTCGGATGGCTGCTGCCCAGCCAATGCCCAAGGTGCAGGCAAGCCTTGAATGGCGGCTGCCCAGGGCTGGCCTGAGGTGAAGGCAAGCCTCAGATGGCAGCTTCCCAGTCACCCAGGGCCACCCAAGGCTCAGGTAACTAGGGCCGGCCAAGGTTTGCACTGCCAGTAGTGGCAGCAGCAGAGGTGTGATAGGGGCATCACCTTCCCCTAATCTCCAGGTTGCCTCCTTCCCCCGAGGGCTCCCTGACTGTGAGCAGGGGCAGGCTGGGCTAAGGGACCCCCCCCACCCCCATCGAGTGTATGAATTTTCATGCGCCGGGCCTCTAGTATCTATATAGAAAGCTACATAGTGATAGGATAGATTTTTGATTCTTTGAATAAAAATTATGTTGGTAAAATCATAGAAACTGTATTTCACATAAAAATTCCCATTTACTTTGTGTTAAAAGAATTCAGGTTTAAAAACTTGAAATGTAGAATATTGTTACAAAATGACCACCGTGATTCATATCCCTATTTATACACATTGAATAGCCCCCTTCTATAGGCTTTGAACTTAACCATGTAATTTACTTTTGCCAGTGGGAAAATGTCAAAGGCAGCTCAAGCTGAGGCTTAAAAATTGCTTCTGCATTGGACTTGCTTTGTCTTGTGGCTGGGATCCTTTTGTTCACAGTCTGAAGAAGTCTGGGCTGGCCTCCTATAAGGTGAGGGATCCTGCAGAGAATCCTCAACCAAGGCCCCTAGCATGGAGTGATGCTATCCTATCCCATCAAGCCCCAGCCAAACTGGTCCAGATGAGATGAACCATGCATAAAACCCACAAGATCATAAGCACTAATAAGTGTGTTATTTTGCTTTGAGTCATTAAATTTTGGGATGATTTGTTTCTCAGCAGTAGAAAACCAATTCAGTGTAGTTACTTTCTCCGGCAGTAGGTATATTTCAGACATGACTGCATTCTTAAGGGGGGTAGCACTTGGATATCTTATGCTAGATTTCTTTGGATTCATTTGTAGCCTTTGATTTTCAGTAGGCTGGGTTTGAAATTATATCAGAGACTTCCTGGGTACCCTGAAACTACTAATATTGATATACCTTCACTTGGACTTTTCAGACCCAACTTTTTAATCTTTACCCTCCAAAATATATTTGATTAAAAAGCATTAAAACTATTAGATTATCAATATTTTTGTAAAAGCATCTTTCCCTTTGGATAGACTCTGATTGAAGAACAGAATGTACTTATTGCTAAAGACCTCCTGTATTTTTGTATACCTGTGTGCGTACGGCAGAAGTGGGGTTAAGTAAGAAGAGGTCTTACCTCATTGGGACCTTTGAATCAGGGAGGTGAAATAAGAGCTTTGCAAAAAAAAAAAAAAAAAAAAAAACAAAAAAAAAAAGAACCTTAACCCATTCATCTGCCAGGAAAAATTACCGCCAAGAAATTTACTGAAAAAGGAAAAAAGACATGAAAGCAGCCTCCTACCTCAACCCTGGTCTCTTGGAGAATTGTATTTAAATTTCTAAGGCTCTGAAGGATCACAATTTGAAGATGCCCTGGCCAGATGATCTCTGAAGTGCCTGCCAGCTTTAGAATTATAGCATTACGCTACTCATTTCATATTGGAAATAAGATGTTTATTTCCATGGAATACAGCAACGTTAACTGACTCCCTCAGGGATGGAGACCATAACTCTGTCCCTGTGGACATGAACTGAGTTGAAACAACCATCTAGGCTTCTCAGGTGCTTTCTGGTTTTCACTTTCAGGAGTTTGTCTTTACATTCTGAACAAGGCATTTGTACACTTGTTTGCTTCTGTGAC
This sequence comes from Myotis davidii, assembly GCF_000327345.1. Taxonomy (NCBI): domain Eukaryota; kingdom Metazoa; phylum Chordata; class Mammalia; order Chiroptera; family Vespertilionidae; genus Myotis; species Myotis davidii. The sequence goes on from NW_006286587.1 coordinate 10,709,677, forward strand.
CCGTCATGTTTGCAGAATTTTTTTTTTTCTTTTCGGATGATCTGACATGTAAGAATTAAAAATAAAAATGGGAGCCCAACCGGTGTGTGGCTCAGTGGTTGAGCGTCAACCTATGAAACAGGAGGTCACAATTTGATTCCCAGTCAGGGCACATGCCTGGGTTGCAGGCTCGATTCCCAGTAGGGGGCATGCAAAGAGGCAGCCAATAGATGATTCGCTCTCATCATTGATGTTTCTTTCTCTCTCCCTCTCCCTTCGTCTCTGAAATCAATAAAATATATGTTTAAAAATAAAAATGGGATTTAATAGCACCTGTTAGTAAAGAAAAAATTCTAGCACCTTTTTAAAAAAA
>NW_006286587.1:10711350-10714031 GCF_000327345.1 Myotis davidii
GGAATATTAGTAGGCGGACCTCTCTTGCATTTCTACTAGGACAGTATTCCCATGTTAATCACAGGCCAGGCTTCCTGGGCTTCCTGGATCTGACCTCACCAATAAAGTTTCCGAAGAACTGTCTCAGGAGGCAGAGAAGTGATTCTCAAGTGTTTCTTTTGAAGAAACCAGATGACTTTCTAAGAAAATTATTGCCATTTTAGAAATAAGATTGCATACCAGTTGTATAAGACTCTCATAGACAGGCCTTGGTGAGGCTGTCCTTTGCTGTCTGAGGGCTCTTCTCTGTCCCCATAATCCAGTTAATTCCTGTTTATCCCTTAGCATGCCTGTGTTACATGCTCCAGGAAGCCTCTCTTGAGCATCTCCTCCATGCAGACTGGGCCAGGCTCTGAGACAGAAGCATTCTCATACCATGTTTTACTGCTGCTTTTTCACTCTTTTTAATCTCTGGCACAACAGTAAGTACATAACTCATCAACCACTGAATCTAGTGCCTCATACACTGGCTGACACTTAGCAGGTGCTCAATAAATATTTGTCATGAACGATTGAGAAGCAGAAAGTGTGTATCTTAACATGTCTGTGCATAGGGAGATCACCTTTAATCCATACATTTGATTGTTAGAAAACTTAAGATACAGAGGAGATATTCAAAACTGTTAAATAAAAGAAATTGACTGAAATGTTGTTGCTAAACATAAGAAGGATGGATTCTAGAAAGCCATCCTTATCTCAAGAAGTTTATCTACTTCTATGTCAAAGTTGTACCAGTTGCCTACCCAGTTTTCAAACTGGTTAATGCTATTTCAACTTGAATTATTTTTAGATTCCAAAGGTGAGGTAGTTGCCCCTGGCTTTGCATTGAACAGGCTGTGGTTCTCAAGAATGGCTCTTCAAAAGAGTCAGCATCTCTGTCCTCTATTCCCCATAACATTCCAGAGCAACAGAGAAGCGCTGGATACATCCATGGAAACTTAGGTATAGACGTTAATCATGAGATAACATGGACACTGGTTTTGATTCCAGGCACCCAAGCCATTAAGTTATAGGAATTCATGCTCTTCACAGAGGAACTGTTTAAGCCAGCAAGTCTCTTGTGATTCCATTCATTTATCTTTACCTCTCAGGGCTTGTCTCAATGAGCCACACTTGACAGGGTGACACACACGGCGCTGCAACATTTTAGTGCTTCCCTGGGGCTTCTTCATTTTACTACCATTTTTGTGACATGTATATCATGTACAATGTAATGAAAATGTGTCTAGACCCCCACCCACTTGTATTTGCCATTGGAGCTTGAACAAGAGCTGTCTTGGCAATACGCTCAGACTTTCTCAAGTGCAAGAGGGATGGTTTAACATGAATTGCACAGTTTAAATTTTCAATAGATTAAAAGGAAAAGAAGAAAAAAATGCACTTCTGAGGCACATCACCGTCCCTCTAAAGAGAGTATTACACTTTAATCATAGATGTTTTAATCTACTGTATTGTATTACTTGAACTTAAAAAAAAACACAAACCCACAAATATAAACTGTCAACAATTCAGAGAGTGCTGTACAGATTTTCAATCAAAATTAAAGTAAGAATTTGTAACTAAACATGTAATTCAGAAAATGTCACTAAAAACATGAATTCTGAATTGTGTATTTACTCTTTTTTCATATACTGATTCCATTTAAAAAATATGAAAATGTTTTGTTTAATCTTACATAGGCCTGCAAACATAGATTTTAAACATTATTTCTGATCAGGAATAAAAATTAAATTTCCAATAGAAAGTGGTATGTTGAGATAAATTTAGTTATGAGACATAATGGGATTTCAAAAATAAATAAAAAAATAAATTTAAATATTCTGTTGTTTTTGAAATTATCCTTATTGTTTACCTCTTAATTTTACATACTATGAGATTCCAGATTTAGAATAAAAAAAAAAACTTCTATGTTTGGGAGTTTGAAAAAATTGATTCAAAAAATTACATAAGATTATAGAGAATTTACATTGACTCTTTTTTTTATTGCTTAAAGTATTACAAAGAGTAGTACATATGTCTCCTTGTTTTTTCCCCTTGACATTGACTCTTTAAAAGTTACGTATTTTTTTCTAAAGACACTATTTTTTTTCTGAAATCATTAGACTGAAAATTGAGGGATGTCTTATACATGGAAGTCAGCCGAAGAGGGAGCCCCATGGGAGCATAGCTGCCTATATCTTGTTAAACAGACTTCCTCCAATCAGGAGCCTTATTGTTACTGACATCAGCTGATGCCGAAATTGGAGGTGGAAGTGGAGAGTGCGCAGATGCAACAGGGGGATGGGAGCATGGGTGTCTTGGGGGTTAATGGGGGTGGGGTGAGGACACATTTGTAATACCTTAACTAATAGGGAAAAAAAATCTTACTTTCTGAGAGGATATCTCATTAGCCCCAGGTTAAATAAATAGGTGGTGAAGGATGGAGCTGAGATAGCGGCCAAAGATCATGCCTAGGGTCACTGCGTGATAGTTTAAAAAAAAAAAAGATGTCAAAAAATAAAAAGATAAATACTGGTGATTGTCTCACTCTGAAAAATTCAAACTGAATGCAGTCAGCAATGCAAAGGAGCATGGAAATAGGGCTTCAGAGAGACAATTTGGACCTCCTCCCACTGAGTGTATGATCAGACAGTGGAGAAAAT
>NW_006286587.1:10714181-10727589 GCF_000327345.1 Myotis davidii
GTTGTAATTATTAAATTGAAATGTGTTCTGTTTTATGTTTAAAATCTTAATTTCTTAATTTTGGGTTGGAAAAGTATTGGTCGTCTTATACATGGGGGCATCTTATACACAGAAAAATACAGTAGTTAAAACTGCTGATGTTCATCTGAATATTAAATCATGTTTCATAAAAATAGTAATTTTCAGAATTTACTTTTACTAGAGTAGTAAACATTTTGTCTACAATCATCAGAATTTGAAATGTTTTAATTAGTTATTTTATAATTAAAATTAATCATGAAAAAATAAAATACAGTTAACATCAAACTGATCATGCCATTTTAAAAAAAATGTTTCTGAAATAAAGCTGGCCACTTTGGTTGATGCATCTGCTTTTACTTATTTCTTTTTATTTTAATATTATGATGATTTTAGCGTTCTATACTGGACCCCATATCCAAGGTGCAGAAGTTTGTTTTCCACTAGTGAGGCCTTTGATTTAAGAATGGTAATACTTAATCTCTATAAGTGACACTTAAGAGAGTATTCTACCAAACTTTAACTACATATTACTTGAGTTTCACATTTGTGGAGGGAAGTACAACATGAAGAAAAAACTTAACACCATTACCTGGGGCTAGCACCCACAAACCAAGGCACTTTGGTTCCTTTGCAAGGTCTCTCAACTTCACCCTTGACCTATAGCATTATTAATATAAACTCCCATAACACATTACCTATTACGTGATCTCTCAGATGCAATCCCTTTTATCTTGGATATTCAGTTTCTCCCTCTTCTTGAGATCTTTCTGGGCCTGGCTATTTAAAACAAACAAGTGCACACATGCAACTTCTCTCAAGTCCATGTGCTTCTCCTGCTACCTTGTCTGTCTCTTTCTTCTCTCTATAGCAATTCTGATCTACACTGATTAGGGAACTATATCTTTAATCTAGCAGGTAAGGTTTTAGTCAGTATGTCAGTTTTCTATCAGTAAGATTATGCTGCATAATAAACCATGGCAAAAATTCAAGGGTGAACAAAACTAGGTTATTTAGTTATTACATCTGTGCATCTGTTGGACCACTGGGCTCCATTCTGCTTCCCGTCTTTCTCCTGGGACTCACTAACTAAGCCAGGCATATTCTTCTAACGAGGAAAGCAGAAGTGCAACAAGGCAAGTAGAAATATGCAGAAACTACATGCCATCAATTATACCTTTTTCTTTTGGCCAAAGGAAGTCATTTGGCCAAATAAATACAAATGGAGAAGATACTCCATCTACTTTAGTGAATGAAACTGCAAAGTCACATAGTAAAGGATGTGGATGCATGGGGAGGCGAAGAATTGGGGCCAATAATGCTGTCATGGTAATCTTACCTCCCTGTGCAGTAAAGTGATAGACTATAGACTTCTGCATTCTTTCGGAAATGTCCTCTTCATGTGGTTTCCATCATGAAATTTTCCCTTTATTTTCAAACCATCCCTCTGGCCCACCCTATTCAATTTCCTTTGCCAGTCATCCTCAAAGCTTGGTTGGAAATCCTTAAGACCTGATACTATTATCTATCTATCTATCTATCTATCTATCTATCTATCTATCCATCTATCATCTATCTACCTATCATCTATCTCTTCCTCTCTCCTTCCTTTCCTCTCACACACAGTCACAGTTAGTGTCATCCATGTTCATTGACACTGAAATAAAGATGAACCAAAAAAGCTTGAATTTTTCCTCTGGGTTCCAGAATCATATATCTAACTTCCTACTTTATAGTTTTTTCAAGATACCTCAAAGACACCTCAGATTCAACCTAGATTTAAAACATTCCTAATATTTCCTCCATTGTGTTCCAGACTTCTTAAGTGCCCCCTTGCTCAGTGAATAGTACCACATTCATCAACTTATACATTCATCAAGGAGTCCTTCGTGACACTATTCTTTCATCAGTAAACCCTATTACTTTTATTGCCTAAATAGCTCTGGAATTCATCTGCTTCTTTCTACCCTCCTTTGTCTAGTTACTTTCTACTCACCTTTCAGCTTCTACTTCATTCCCATGCCAGATACCTTACCCCTAAATGAAACCGGTTCTTCCAGCCCTCCCAATAAAACCACATGCCTCTGCTATATGCTCTAGCCATACCATGCATATCTCCTTTGCTGATTGCAGTGATGAGTTTGCATTTTGTTATGGGATTATTTCATTAAAATCGTTCTGGCCATGTGACTGCAAGCTTTTGATCATCTTTATCTTATCAGCACCAAACCCAGGTCTTGGCACATAAAATATGCTCAACATATTTTTCATGAATGTGTAAGTGTAGGTGTGAGTGTAGACACACATGCAAACTTATAAAGAGAAACTTTGAATTGTCAGGGCATACATATACCGGTATTACTCTCAATATCAAAAAAGTTATTTTTCATTCAAAAGGTCTTTTATGTTTATGTATTGCTTGCAGTGGTTCTCAACCTGTGGGTCACGAACAATGAAAATACATTCTGCATATCAGTTATTTACATTACGATTCATAACAGTAGCAAAATTACAGTTATGAAGTAGCAACAAAAATAATTTTATGGTTGGGGGTCACCACAACATGAGGAACTGTATGAAAGGGTCGCAGCATTAGGAAGGTTGAGAACCACTGGCTCTAGTGCTTAAATAGGCAGCTTAAACCAAAAAAATTCTGATTAAAGAAAGTAATATTAGGAAAATAATAAAATATAACCCTTACATTATAACATCTTGATTGGTCTGATAGTTTACTTATTAACAAAGAAAGTTCTTACTATGCAGTTTATTTCATAAGACAGATTTTAAATTAAAGGGGAATAACCAGACTCTAAAACACATCCTTGTACAATTTTGCATTAATCAGTAGAGAAAAGCATCACACTTGGTAGTGGTGGACAATTTGAGGACTAGGGTACTTGCAGGGGTGTGTGTGTGTGTGTGTGTGTGTGTGTGTGTGTGTGTGTGTATGTATGTGTATCCTAAAACATTATGTCCAAATCTACAGTTTTACTTCTCATACTGGGAATTGTGATTTTACAGCAGGAAACATATTGTGAAAGTAAATAAGTTTCCATCTCTGGTTTCATACTGATATAAGATAAATAGGTGAAAAGGAAAAAGAGAGTCAGGTGGAAATTCACACAAATTATTTTCAATGAAAACACTTTCATAAAGGTAAGCTATCAGTACTAAGTTATCCACATTCAATACATATTTTTATGTCTCTAGTTATCACATTACACTTCATATCATCCAGCATTGGTTGGCATTATGTTATAAATATGCAAATGATTTCTCTGAAAACATCCATCATATGCTGAACCTTTTTCTTTTTCTTTTTTTTTCATGAAAGAGAAGCCAGAGCAATATGCTTCTAATTTGGTCTCAAACTTCAGCCACTAAGAAATAAGTTATGGTGAAAGGATTATTAAGATAGTAAACAGCTTGTGAAAGTAGTCATATCTGTGCCAATTAGTGGTTGCTTACATTCACTATCTAGCATTTGGGGAATGTGGAGAGTAGGATATTGAGTGTCTAGGTGGCTTAGAGGGGTTCTTTTTATCTGGTAGTTGTCACAGTAATGCCCAGCGCTATAAATTGAAAATGGCATGTAAATTCATGAACTGAAGACTTTGGAGCCCCAAAATACTTTCCCCAAGAATATCCTACTCCATCGAGCAAGCGTTGTGAAAAATAGTTCCTTTGGCTTATCGTACATTTGCACTCAGGGAATATCTGTCATTCCAGGACCCCCAGCCTTCTGCCTGGGAGACATTTTCAGATAAAGTGAATGTTCTCAAAGCAGGCCAAGGGGAGGGCAGATTAATGTGAATTTAAAAAGATCATATATTTTTTGAGCTGTGTATGTAACAGACCAAATTTCCTGAGCTGTCTTTGTTTCTTTGCAGATAAAAGGTCATGATGTTTTTAAGTACTTATAACACTAAAAATGGCTTACAATAAGCAAAGGCGATGTCATCTTTGTCCGGAGAGGATGTTGGCTTACTTCTCAGCTGACAATTGCTCAGCAGTCAGGACATAGGTTCTGCCTTGGTGGAGGGACAACTCAGGATTCCTCTCCCAATTTCTGCATCTGAGACCCTCTTTCGGATTTAGGACACCTGGGAAAAACAGAGTGGTGTATGCTGGAGCCAAGACCCTGTCAGACCTGGAGAGCCCACTCCCTCCTGTTGCTCTCACGGCTAGAGCCTAGGGCCATTCCAGATGAGGTCACCTCAGCTGTGTTCTCACCACTTGAGCTTTGGATGATTTCTGATGAAGTCACCTCAGCCACATTCTCGCCATTCTTTCTCAGAGGCTGAGATGAGGTCACTTTATGAGGTACATTTCTTGCCTCATTTATTTACTTGAGAATGCTATATTTGTTGTTTAAATCAGACACAAGTGCCTGACAACACACTCTCTCTCTCTCTCTCTCTCTCTCTCCATATATATATATACATATATATATATGTATTAGTTATAAGTAATATTACCTGAGAATTGTAGCCTCCATAAACAGTGATTCTACTGAACTTTGATGAATAAAGTCTAGGAAATTCTGGAACTTCAGAGTCTTATCTCCCAGAAAAAGAGGATTTAGTTTTTGAGAGAACTACTTAGGTTGCTTTACAGAGGGTCAAAATTTAGTACCAACTGTGTTATTTAAATATTATTGCTAAAGTAATCACACCTGAAAAATTCCAAACTGCATAGTGAGAACACAAGTATTCATTGTGTTATCTTTGTACTTTTCGATGTCTTTTCTTCTTTGGGGGGAATAGTGTTCTGCATCTTAGAGGCCTCTGGATCATGTATGAAATGTCATATATAAAATTAAGATGAAGCCCTGGCTGGTTTGGCTCAGTAGTTGGAGAGTCAGCCATGGACTGAAGGGTCATGGGTTTGATTCATGTCAAGGGCATGTACCTTCATTGCAGGCTCGATCCCTGGCCCTGGTCAGGCCTTGTGAGGGAGACAACCAATCTATGTGTCTCTCTCATATCCTTGTTTCTCTCTGTCTGTCTCCCTCCCTTCCACTCTTCCTAAAATCAATGGCAAAAAAATATCCTCTGGTGAGGATTAACAAAGCAAAATAAAAATAAGAGGAAATAAATATTCCATCAATTGGAATAGCCTTAAAAAAACACCCAAGATTGTTCATATTCTGAACATACTATTTGTTATATATTATGCCCAGTTTACCTGATTTTGTTTAACTGGGATTTCTTTATCTTTAAAAATTACTAGATTTTGAATCATTAATTTGGTTAATTCATTCTGTTTTCCTAATGCATTGCCCTCATCCTTGTCATTCTTCTGTAGGTCTTTAGGGCTTCTCCGTTTCTTTTGAATAAAATCAAGGATTTTACAGAGACTTTCATGGCCCTGCGTGATTGGCCTCTACCCAAATCATCTCCAGCCTCTCCATTGCTCACTAACCCTCACCCACCTTGGCTTCCACTAGTTCCTAAAATATAACTAGCCTTTTCCTACCTTAGGGTCTTTCTACTTTCAGTTCTTTCTTCCTGGGTTACTCTGTAGACTTGACTCCTTCTCTGTCTGGTGAAGCTTAAGCACATCCCCTTCTCAAAGTGGTCTTGTCTGACCACTTAATCAAATTCCGCATCCCCAGTTATTCTCGCAGCATCTGTTTATTGCTTCACTGTGTTGAACAAAGTCTATGGTTTTTAAAAATGTATTGACCTTTCCATTAGGCTGGGTTTCAGGACAGTAGGAACCTCCTCTTCTGGTTATTAATTGCATTCCTGGTACTCATAATTTGCTTGGCACATAGTAGGTGGTCACAAAAAAATATAATGGATGAATTTCAAATATAATTTAGAAGCCTGTCAAGTCCTTCATGGTAATGACTGCCCTGCATCCCCACTGTTGATGGGATGAGGCTTTGGCCCAAATGCTCCCAGATTTATGAAAACATTTCTAACAAATGCAACAGGAGCAAAAAGACATTGTTTAAAATCTGAATCTTGACAGTATTATACTGATATATAAATTTATTGCAAAAGACGACATAATTGCCCATTCGGAATGGCTCAGTGGTTGAGCACTGATCCATGAATTAGGAGGTCACAGTTGAATTCCCTGTCAGGGCATATGCCTGGGTTGTGGGCTCAATCCCCTGTTGGGGGCATGCAGGAGGCAGCTGATCAATGACTCTCAACATTGATGATTCTATCCCTCTCTCCCTTTCTCTTCTCTGAAATCAATAAAAAAATATTTTAAAAAAGATGACATTCTTAAGTTAAAATATCTGCAAGAAAAGACATGGCCTATTTTATAGTTTTGTTTCCTTCATTTATTATCTTAATGGAGATGAAAAAGTAACATAAAGTTTTAGGACAATTTAGAAAATGAGTAATACAATTAGAATTTTAAAAGCCAACCACTTTCTTTCAGTACCAATACATTAAAAACTTAACTTATTATTTTTCACTACTGTGTATCAAATTGAAAAAAACTAAACAAAATAAAAAGTACTGTTAGATAAATTTGAGATTCAAATTCATAATACTCCAAAATATACCTACAGGATTTAGAAGAGTAAACTTTGTTTAATTTCAAGAGATTACAAAGCAGTAATTTGGGCATTAATGCTATTTTCTTGGGTAGACACCTTATTAAAGAAATAGATCCACTACGACTCTTTTTAAAAGGTTGTATATACACTTCGCTGATTGCATATTTATTAACAGCAAAAAACAAGCTTAGCAATTTCAATTTTCCAGTGCCTTGTTTCTGTGTGTGTGCTTATTTAACCAGCAGATTACTTGTGCCATTGGATTAAGTGTTACACAAAGCATTAAGTGTTACTCCAGTAAGTATTTATAATATCATTAACCATTTTAGGATAATACTAACACTTGCTTATTGTGTAAAGCATATGTAATCTGCATAGATTGTTCAAAGGCAATTTCATACCCAGGAATGATTCCCCGAGCCTCATTGCCTGTTAAAGCATGCAGTCCTCTGTTTCCTTAGCCACACTTGCTAGTTGGATCCAGGCATGTGAATTTGATGATGTGTGGTGCATTTGAAAACATGGACTGGGAATGAATGTTGATGTAAGATTGAATGAAGATAATTAGTCTATATATTATCATCTACACTGAGTGGCCAGATTATTATGACCACCTGATGTTTGTAGGCAAATTAGCTGTAATTTTGCATTGAAGTTGCTAGAGGGCCCGACCATTAAAAACGTCTGAATAGCACAACATACCTAAGTATCATTGCTGATCAAGTTCATCCTATCATGTTGATGGCGTATCCCAAGGAGATGGCTCATTCCAACAAAACAATGCGCCATGCCACGGTGCTCGTATTGTGCATGAGTGGTTTCAAAAACATGAGGGAGACTTTACCTTGCTTAGGTGGCCACCACAATCACCAGATCTCCATCCAATTGAGCATTGTAGGATGAAGTTAAAAGAGCCATCAGGCAGCTGGTTCCACAACCAGCAAATCTCACATATTTGGACAGCGCTATTCATCAGGCATGGTGTCAGATTCCTCGCATCACCTTTCAACATCTCGTGGAGTCAATGCCAAGAAGAATCGCTGCAGTACTGAAGGCCAAAGGTGGCCCAACGAAGTACTGATGGGGTGGTCATAATAATCGGGCCACTCAGTGTATAATATCATGACTAATGAAGTCCATTGGGGGACCCATTCCCTGGACAACACTTTGATAGACTTGCAGAGAGCTGATTATGTCCAAGTAGGCTTTGGGGTGCTTCTGCCTACTTGTGTGGAGAATATCTATTCCAAGCACTACAGATGCCATCATTGGGATTAATCTAAGTATATCACTGAAGATGCTAAAGATCTCTCTAGGATTTCAGTATCAGAAATAGTTGTTCTCCTTAGATAAATACTAGTAGGTTAGTTTTTGCTTTGTAAACACTGTGACTACTGCAATTGATCACTTGCGGCTTCTGAAACACTAGAAAGCAAATTTGAGTGCCCACTTATACTTCCAATATTTTATAGCATGTATCTGTATAAATTGACCTATTCTCTCCATTTTGGTTTCCTTCTTTTCTTTTCTTTCTTGTTCATATTTAATTCAAATTATGTGCTTTCTTTTAAGCTGACTTAAATTCCTTTTTGAAATTAGGTAGGTTATTAATTCATCATTTACAGTATAGATTGCTTGCCTGGCTCACTATAATTTTCAAGTCATTAGAACAACAGGAGAATTTAGAAAGTCTTTTTGATATGCTATTAGGCATATCAAGAGTACATTTTGGGAAGGTCTTGAACTCTTAATATGCTTTTATATCTTTTATCAGAGTAAATTTTCTTAAACATTTAAACTGCATAGGAAACTGATGAGAGATTTTAAGAATAAAATAAAAGTATTTGATAGCATAAATGACCTAGAATAAAAAATAATGGTCTTAGTTTATTTAGATATTACATGTCATTTTTTGTATAACAGTATCATAATATGCTTTATATTTGTATTCAGACAGTTTCTAACATACACAAAGATTATATTAAAAAGGTATATATACATGTTATTAAAAGCACAAAATTCATTTTCATGAACAATCAATATCTAAATGAATTAGGAATTTATGTTAGCCCATAATATTTTTTCACCCATAGCATAGAAGAAATAATATGAATTTGCAGTGAGAAATTATAGAAAATACTATTTTATATCTTAAAATAGAAAAGAAAATGACCCAGAATTACCTCTTTTTCAGTGTTGAAGCTTTAAAAAATTGGTATAATTACCATATCAGAATGTAGATATAGAAGTTCATGTAGATTCGAGAGAAATTCTGGATATAATTAATGGAAGTGGGATGTATTGTACAATTTCACTTCACAACATATGAATTTTTTCTTCTTTTTTGTCAATATAGCATTAGTGGTAGATACTCTTCCACTTGTAAACATGATTAAGTTCCCTAGTGACTTAAAAATAGAATGAGTAACAGAAAAAGGAAGATCAAACTATAGAGTAAATGGATTGATATTTTATGAAAAAATTGGACAACAGCTGAGGCAGAAGAAAGTATCTGATTAAGGGGAAGTGTGAATATGAGGAACATTTTCTGAGGTGGCAGCAAATAGGATTCACATATTACACAGAACTTCTAAGGGGAAAATAACAACTGCTGATGAAGGGATATTGGATCACTTAGACGCCCATGCTGCCAGTAGAGTTGGAGGCAGGGAAGAGTGGGGCCAGGAAGGGATCCTGAGCAGATGGAAATTTCTTTATTTCAAGGTGTTGGCAATTTCGGTGCTTACAACCTTGGATGTGCTTGTCTTTAAATATTTTAGCTCCAATGTAGTCTGGGCTTTTTAGCCTATAAGTGTACAGAAATGATTCAAAATTACATTTTACATATGGAGTACCAAGTATGGGCCCAGATATATAATAATTAGTTAATGTTAATAATTACTATTTGTTGGCATTTATTACAGTTATCAGTGGAAATTCTTCATATTTATGTTTGTTATTACTAACATCGTCTTCTAAATCATGAGTTACATACATTAAAAAAAAAAATACATCAGGGTACTCCTTAGCCCTTCTGCCTCAATTCCATTCAGGTCCTCATTCCCTCACATGCTCTGTCCTCCAGTCCTATTGACTCTTTGTCCTTCTGTCTTGTGCATCATTCTGAGTTACCTGCTCTTCCTCCCTCAAATCAAACATTTGCCTGTTATGTGTTGTACTTTTCTCCTGTGCATCATTCTGAGTTACCTCCTCCTCCCTCAAAACAAACATTTGCCTGTTATGTGTTGTACTTTTCTTCTCCTTTTGCTTACCACTAACAACTAGAAACTTGTGTCTTAATTCCTGATTGTTACCTTATTACTACTATTTTAAAACCTCAACTGTTCAAAATTGAGTTTTATTTATTAAACTTTACCAAAACTACTGTTATGGAATGACCAAAGATCTCCTTTTTGCAGATCCTCTCTGTTATCAATGTCTTGACTCGCTTAGTGGTATAGATTGTCAGCTACTCTTCTTGAAATCCCTCCTCTTTGTATCTGACAACTCCTCCTTTCACAGCTCAGTCTATTGAAATCACAATTTCAGGTTCCGTCTCAGATACTTCCCTCTCCATGGGACCTGTCCTGATTTTCCCAGCTGCTCCCCCATACCATTTTGTGTTTGCCTCTATAGGAAAGACTGTTTTTTTCTTTGATTTATGGTTATTTTGTGGGTATTGTTAAGATCTCTGCCTTGGATTCTGACAACAGGTTCTTAAAAACAGGAAATTATCTTATATAACTGTGAAAATCATTCAGATAGTAAATTCTAATAATTTTTTTCTAGGAGTTGACTTCATTTTTAGGTATAAGCCATGGAAACAAAAACTCATTCCTATTGCTGTAATTATTTACACTTGAGTCATGATATCTATTTATGCGGTTAAAAAGAAAAGTGACACATCCCTTATATAATTCCCAGCATCGTGCTCATCCATGCTAGTGACTCTGCTCCATTTTTGGTGAACATTCAGAATATTATATACATTTTTTCAATAAGTTTATTGCCCCTGTATCCAAAGCAGTTCTTACCTAAACTTGTTTTTTATTCTCAAGATCTCAGTATGAGATATGTTTCTGTTCATTGTTATGCTAGATTAAAACTAAGAGTGCTGAATCCTGACACTTGCTCTATATTCCTTGGGTTCTGATCCTGGTTTTTTTTTTCTGTGACTGCTTTTTTAAGGCAACCAATCTGACACGAATTTTGCTCTTAATAGAGTTATAGATAAGCTTATTTTGAAATTACACCATTTGTCCTTGGGTCTAAGATGCAAACCTAGATGTTCCTTACTTTATAATTGACTAGAAGCCCAATGCATGAAATTCGTGCAAGAGTAGGCCTTCCTTCTCCCAGCTGCCAGCACCAGCTTCCCTCTGGCATCCGGGTCCTGGGTTTCCCTTTGGCTGCCAGGAGGCACCGGGGACCCATGCTTTTCTTGCAGCCCGGGCTTTATCCGGAAGGTCGTCCGGAAGGACATCCAATCTAATTAGCATATTATGCTTTTATTATGATAGATAAGCATTCAGGCTACTATTTACATATTAGAAGGAAGTTGTGCCCACAGTGAAGACAAATCAGCAAATACTTAGGTATCTTCTAACTGGTAAATATTTGCAATGTGAATCATCACCACATTTCCCCAAATCTCTTTCCACTCCATTGGAGGTAGATCTGTGTGGTCTGAGTATGGTCTCTGTTGGTGGATGTGACTCCAGATCTGGTCCCAGATAGTTCACATTATCTCCAGCTGTTGAGGCTGCTCACCTCACTGCCCAGGACCTTTCTTAGCGCCGCCAGGTATCCAGAGACCCATAGCTCCTTCTGTGCTGTCAGAGACCACACAGCACTTCCAGCACGTCCTCCTCTCAGGCCATCATGTAACACGTCGGGATCCACTCCTCCTGAACTTATCTCCTTTCAGGTGTCTGTAAAGGCTTAGAAGAATCACCCAGAAGCCAGGTCATGGTGTCTCTTCACAGAGTGACAGACCCTTCCTTTTTCCTTTGCTCCTTTGGAATAGAGAAGAGCTTGTGGCACTGACTTAATTTATTGATGACAAATCAAATCAAATTTTTAAAACCACACAACAAAACCTACCTACCCTGATGTCTTTTTTTAGTTATTATTTCTTGATCTTAGAGTTGGTCATTTGCTCACATAGCACACGTTTCTTGGATGCCTACTAAAAGTAAGCTCTGCAGTAGTCTCTGAAGATGCCTTGTTCATGACATCATGGAACTTGGCCTATTAAGTGGCATACAGACAGCTAAACAAATAACACGATGGTGTAGGAAGTGCAATTATGATAGAGAGCAGAAAAAAATTACACAGCAAGAAAAAAGGAGAATGAGCTTCACAAAATGGGATTGGGACCAGACAAGGAGATCCTGGAAATGGATATTAAAGTGTAGGAAAGAGGCCTATGGGAGATCTTTGTGTGATTCATACAACTTTTATGCAATTTAAAAATTAGTTCTAAATAAAAAGTTAACAAAAACTCACCAGGCAAATGAGGGTGAATCTGGGAGAAAGGTATTCAAACATATGAAAAAAAAAGTGTCACTTATTTGGTGATACTAGATCTTAAGGGTCATGGGAGAACAGTGAAGACAAAGCTGAGTATAGACAGTCAAATATGGATGGACTTGGATTTCTATAACTAAAAGGGAGAGGCTGATGGGTTTTCATTAAGGGGATGGCATGATGATGTTTCTTTTAGAAAAGCAGCTCCATGACTTTGTGGAGAATAGCTGGGTGGGAAGCAGTAAAAGGTGGGTCAAACTTGTGACAAGCAGTGGTCGAGGTGAGAAGTGATGGAGGTCTATGTCAGGAGGTGGCAATGCGATTGGCAGTAAGAGGACATGTTTCTGAGTCACTTAGAAGGTGGCATTAAGAAGACTTAGTCACTGATGGGATTAAATGAATGGAAAAGGGAGTTGAAGATTTGGACTGCTCTGGCCAGGTTGATTCAAGTTAACAGAAAAGGGAACCTGTGAGCAGGATCAGGTCTAAGGGGAAGAGGAAGATAACTATTTCTGTTTTGAGCAGGTGGAATGTGAGATGCCTGTTGGATAGCTGAGAGAAGGTGTCTAGTAGGGACTTGTATATATAAAACCCAGACTTGGGAGAAAGATATATAGAGAGCCTAGATATAGATTTGAAAGGCATCAATATATTCAGTTTTTTAACCTGGTATCCTGTGTAGGCTTCAGGGGATTCACAACTCTCATGTATCCATATGTGTATTTTCTTAGGTTGAGGTTCTGTGCTGAATATTTCCAGTTGTCCTGCTACACGTGCACATTCCCAGACACATTTTCTGCCCTCGCTTATGCCCCCAAAAGCTAATATTTTGGACTGCATTATCGGAACTCCCTTGCCATTCAACGTATGCCATTTGTCAGAAGCTTAGATATTGGGAGTCACTGGCAGGAAATGAGAGGCATTGGGAGGGTTGGCTAGTTCTTCCCTCTCCTTTCCTGCTTTGGATTCCGTTTCTTGCAGAGGCCGTGTTCTTCCAGGAGTATAGCTCCTGTCCGGAGGTCTCTCCTTCATGGAGCCCAAACTCACAAACTTCCAGTTACACCATCTCTTCCTTGCACTTTCAACTCCTTGGCGGGAACTACTTCCTGATCTTGTTTTCCTTTTGGAATCTTGACATAAAATCTACCCACACCATCTTGCTTCCAGCCTTTATGTTGTTTCTTGCCGGATTCCTGACTAATGCATTGACTGTATGTCTTGTCTTGTCTTTTCTTCCTCCCTCCCTCCCTCCCTTTCTTTCTTTTTTTCTTCCTTTCTATTTTCTTTCTTTCTTTCTTTCTTTCTTTCTTTCTTTCTTTCTTTCTTTCTTTCTTTCTT
>NW_006286587.1:10729253-10738346 GCF_000327345.1 Myotis davidii
CCTCTTTGTAAATACTTTAATTTCACCCCAACTTATATTTGAGTGTGTAATTATTAGAGCAAGGCATCACAGGCATTCTCTAAAACAATAACTCAGTTACAGAGGTCAACACTTAACTAGTAAAGGCTAGGAGACTAGTCCAAGATCGTACCAGAGGCCCAGCCAGGCCTCCCAACTTCCTGGACTGCTTCCTCTGTCCAATGCTGGTCGTTACTCCTTCTTATCCACCGTCTTGTTAGATCACATTTCTGGAGAAATATATTAGAAAGTAGACAGTTATGTTCTATTGCAGAAGTACTTATTAAGTAGCCTTAGCATTGTGCTAGAATATAAGAAATACTTTGTAAATTGCTGCCCTGTACACACACATGGAGCAGTTAAATAGCAGTGCCAATAATATATGCCCTGTGTTCAACAAATGGTTTATGAACACTGTGAATGCCTCAAGAAGATAAGAATATAAGGAAAGGCTTAAATGGGAGAATGAATAGGATTCTTGGGAGACTGAGGCTTCACTATACATACTTTCTTCACCAGTTCTGTTGCTTAGCAATTTAATTAGGGGCTACTGCTCTATGTGACTAATGATTTCCTTCAACAACTTCTGGGCGTTGCATTTACTGCTATACACTTAGGTTGTTTCTGCTTATAATTTTGAATATATTGCTTAAAATTTTCCCTTCATACCCCCAAATTTTTATCACTATATAATTTACCTTTTTTAAGTCTGATATTAATGAGTGGAGAATAAAAGGTGAAAAACATTTCATAGAATGGTAATTAAGCCAGATAAACTATTCTGAAATCACTGTATGAGTGCCATTGTGTTTAACCTCATTCCACATACCAATTCCCTATACCACCCCTTCTTCCTTCCTTCCTTCCTTCCTTCTTTTTTTTTTTTAAATACTCTTGTATGCACTTAAAGCAGGAAAAAAACTCTGACAAGCCTGGAAATGGTTGACCTCAGCCACAAAGCATGGCCTGTGCAACCCTACCCTGGGATACAGGAATGTCTCAGCCTTCCTCAGCTAAAACTGTAATTCAGGGCAAATATCTAAAGAGATCTATGCAATCAATAGCGATGGGTGGGACATCAGTCTGCAGCCTTAATATTTAGTGGTCCAGTTCAAGACTTAAGTAGCACCTTCTACTCTGTTCAAATTTGCAAATATAGAAAATTAGAAAATGTGACTCACTTAGCTGCTCATACTCTAACAAATCAAAATAACTCTCTCTCTCTCTCTCTCTCTCTCTCTCTCTCTCTCTCTCTCTCTCTCCTGTTAATCAGCAAGATAGCAAGATATAATGTGAGAAAAATGTTGTCAGATGACTTGGCATTTTCAGAATACCATCTCTTATCACATCCCCAGTGGGAGATGTGCAGGAGGCAGCTGATCGATGTTTCTCTCTCATCGATGTTTCTAGCTCTCTCTCTCTCTCTCCCTTCCTCTCTGTAAAAAATCAATAAAATATATTTTAAAAAAATAAATATAGCCAAGTCAGTAATTCATCAGAACTTGGAAGATAGGACTGCTTGTGAGGGTGAGAATGAAGCCATTTACTTCTTTTCTCTTCCAGGTAGAATATTTTCTGGTCGCCCATCTTATTTCCTCACCCAGCTGTGATATAAAATCTTTTCTGTCTTGGTAGGAAGAGAAATTTACACTCCATTTATATACTTTTGACAAAATAGTTCCCATTTTAACACCTATTTGAAAGTGTAAAAACATTTTTTGTTGTTGTTGGGAAAGGATGAATTATTCATCCAATTTTCTTGCTTTAAACCAGAACAATGATACATCATTCTTTAAATATCTGTCAGACAAGGTTTCCTTTTTAACTCTTTTAGATCCTGGTCCTGTGCTGCACAAGATCAAACCATTGGGTTTGTATCAGAGTCAAATGCTCACAGTGATTCTGGGTTCTAGTTGACTTCATAACTATAAAACATTTTTTTCCTCATCATTTTAGAGCAACCTTACACACATGCATGGTTTGAGGTGTTTTCCTTAAAACTCACAGAGGCCAATTAGAAGCACCCAAGAAACAGCACGTGGTCCAGTATTTCTGGAGTGCAAATGTGCAATGTGTCCAAAGCCAAAACATATTTTAATTGATCTCCAGCATATGCAAAGTGATTAGCAACAAGAACAGTCAGCATTGTTAATAATAGAGTAAACTCAGAAGCAAATTAAAAGTGCAATATAAGCTATAAGGAAATTCTGAAAGATTCATGAGAACTAGTCATTGAAATTGATGCCATAAACATTATGTTGATTAACATAAAATTTGTTTCAGATAACTCTAAATAAAAGAATCAGATTATAAACATCATGAATAGCATGATATGATTTGATATAAAAACATACATTATTTATTTAGATTGTTAAAAGTGCACGGAAGCCCTAACTGGTTTGGCTCAGCGGATAGAGTGTCGGCCTGCAGACTGAAAGGTCCCAGGTTTGATTGCGGTCAAGGGCATATACCTTGGTTGTGGGCACCTCCCCAGTAGGAGGTGTGCATGAGGCAGCTGATCAATGTTTCTAACTCTCTATCCCTCTCCCTTCCTCTCTGTAAAAAAATCACTAAAATATATATATATTTTTTAAAATGCACAGAAAATGGTCTGAAAAGAAACATACCAAACTGACAGTGTTTATCTCTGATAGTGGAAATGTAGGTAATAGTTATTTTTGTCTATGTATTGCTATTTTGGAATAATGTATAGTGGACATGTCTTAGTTATATCATAAAGTGTAGAAAATAATTTTAAATGATATCCACATCTTCCAAAAGGGACTTCAGGAGAGGGTGGTGGTGGAAATTGACTGTAGTTGGTTTATTCTGATTTTAGGATTTCTCTTTTGTAAAAAAAAAAATCCTTAAAACATAAGTCTAATTCTAAAAATTGTGGTTATTCTGTATGTGTTTATCCTAACATTCAACTATCTTATGTGGATTCATATTTTTTTATTTGACTAGTTTCTACATTTTCACTCTATTCCATCTTTTTGTTAAACAATTATAGGCAATGCTCACCTAAAGCATTTCATTACTAGGTCTATATTCATAAAATAATAATTAAGTGCATTGGTTGCTGACCATGTTTCAGACCTACTTTAAATACTTTACATGACTTTCCTTGCCTAGTTGTCACCACACCCTATGAGGAAGGTAGTGTTATTTTTTTCCATTTTACAGAATAAGGAACTGAACCCCAGGAAAGTGAGTCTTTGTCAGAAGTGATGTAATCTGGTGATGGCTGTGGTAGATCAGGTTGACCCCAGAAACAAGCAGAGGTGTGTCACATATGCTACACTATAATATTTACAAAGATAAGATTAATAAAAATGCCCACTGAAATTGAAACAAAACTTTAAATACCATATAAAATTCTATATCGCTAGAAATATAAAGTAGGCAACATTTTTTACTAGAAGAAAAAATCCTTCACAAAGAGTTTTATTTTCACAAATGACTTATAAAGAGCTTCAGAAATGTCTTCTCTTTTTGACCATATGTGTGTGATACCTTTTGTATAAATGTAAAAAAAAAAGGTTATTTGTGTCACTAGTTAATTCAACATTTGTCGTCTTTGGAATATTTATTTCATCTCCATTTAAGTAATTGCTTTTTTTGTATGCAACCCTTAAAACAACTAGAACTGACAAACTCTATGTTTTCACAGGTTCGATTCATTTTCACCTTACATCTTGTTCAGGAAAGACAGTTATCAAAAACATCTCAAGTTTAGGCTTTTATTACTTAATGTCCAAGTTCAAATACTAGGAAAAGAAAATGCTTACAAAGGTCTCATTGTACATAATATTTAAAAAAAAACTACTGGACATCTTAGAGACAACAGATATCTCTATACTTTAATGGCTAAAAAATGTTTTAATAATAACACCAACTTCTTTCCATAGGCTTTAACTGTATTTTTGCTTTTTCTCATTTCTGCATCTATATTATTTTGTCCTGCTACTTTTTCCCCTCTTCTTTTTTCTTTTTCTTTTTAAATCACACCAATTTTCTCTCCTTTGATGAGTTTCTTTTTTATCCATAATAGTAATATATTAGTAGATGGAGATAATATATGCAAAATATCTGATTTTAAAGATTTAAAAATATAGATTAATAATGTTTTTAATCACAGTGAATGAATAATATTTTCTGAGAATAAAAACAGATGCTATGCCAGAACTCCCCAAAATAACATAAAATAGAGAAGTAGCTTTTATCAGGAATGGTTGTATTCCAGTTATTGGTATCAGAAAAACTAAAAAAAATGACAATTTTTCTTTCCTTTGAAAGGCAGGCACTTTCTGGTGTTACATCAGCAGCTCAGCACTCTCTGGTGGGGCAGCTTCAGCCATTGTCACCCTGACATTCGGGGGGATGGAAGAAACCATATTTATAGGAGAACAAAATGTTCCTAGCAATCCTCTGCTAATGTACTAGTATGTGTACAGTTTGTTCTCACAATTGTGCTTAAATGGTTAATTATAGTTTGCACAGAGCTAGGAAGTATATTTTAGCCACTAAAGATTGACACCGGAATAGTAAAGAAGGTTTATCTCAATAGGAAGGGAAAATGAATATCAGAAAGACTTACTATGTATTTGTGTTCAGCAAATTACCCCCAAGTCTAGCGGTTTGAAATAATAAGCAAATATCAGATAGACTTATTAGTTATATATTTCTGTTCAATCAATTACCCCCCAAATCCAGTGGTTTGAAATAATAAGCATTTACTGTCTCATAGTTTCTGCAGGTCAGGAATCCAGGAGGAACTTAGCTGGGTGGTTCTGAGTTAGGATCTCTCACGTTTTGTCTGAGCTGCCAGCCTCTGAGGACTGGAAGGGGGGGGGGGGGGGGGGGGGAAGAGGGGGGGGGGTGTGGGGTCCACCTCCATGATGGCTCACTCACGGCTTATTAGCAGGAGGCCCACTTTCTTACCACATGAGCCTCTGCATCAGTTGCATAGGCAATCAGCCATAGAAGTAAAGTTTTGACTCAAGCAAAAAAATAAATCTTTTGTCATTATGTACCTCAAATGAATCTGGTTTTGTAGAGCAACTCACCAAAGTGATAAGCTGAAATTGAAATGCCTCTCATGTATAGTTGAATTCATTGTGCAATAAGTCTGAATTTAAGTTTAGTACCTGCATTCATTTGCTGGGGTTTCCATAATAAACTCCCTTATTATGTGGGTAAACAACAGAAATTTATTGTCTCACCCATATTAATATGAACACCAATTGAAGTGTGCTTAGGTGCTATAGCTGCACTTATTTCTGTGCCAAACATCCCACTGTGTTTTCTTACCATGCATCAGTGAGAAACCAAAGAACCACCTGCTGATAAAGAAGTCTATTTAGTTTCTTTCCCCAACGAGTCTCATTGGGTCTAATAAATATCACCTTTATAGACTGGATGTGTGTTATCTTTATAGCATAAAGTTACTTGGTTACTGGTGTTTTAAACCCAAGGTCATAGTTTTGTTTGTTATAGTTAGTGTTATCATGGTAGAATAACCTTTACAGACCTTGGAAATAAACTTAAAGGAAATAGAGCAGCGTTAACAAGCATCAGCTCTTATATGCGTGTGCTTTTTAAAAACCTGCACTCTTAGGTCATACTTGCCAATGAGTGTTTTGTTTTTTTTTCTCAACATTGCTCTGTAATCTTTTAGAAATTTGCCAACAGGATGATGGTATTCCTTAACACTCTATTGGTTTGCTAGAAGTGTCAGAGTTCAGGATATCTGCTTTTTAATTGCCATGTTCAAGCTCTAATTATATTCTCTGTGTTGGGGCAAGAGAACTATAATGGGAAGTAAAATCATTAAACACCAGTGTATAAGGGAATGGTTTTTAATTCTTCTGTGAATTAGCTTCCTGAGAATAGCTGTGGCTGTGGCTAATTTCTATGTGAACATTCTCTTCTCGGTTTTGTGGGAAGTCACATAAAACATAAAGGAAGGCTGCAGAACTCCTGTAGTCTTTAAAGAGAAGGGAAGACAATGGATTAAAGGCCGTTATTACCTGTAGACTCATAGACTGTTACTAGTTAAGAGTTCATTAGCCTCAAAGTGTTCCTAAATGAGTAACATAGTATGCAGGTCAAGCTGCACATGTGGTGAAAGTTGCCATTTGATTAAGTGGCCTACAAATATATGTTGCTGGATAGATTTAACACGTTTTAAATTCTCAGAATTCAGACACTCATTTCTTTAACATCTATTTTGCTCCCGGCTGGGCATGGCTCAGTGGTTGAGCATTGACCTATGAACCTGGAGGTCAAGGTTCAGTTCTGGTCAGGGCACATGCCCAGGTTGTGGGCTTGATCCCCAGTGGCAGGCCTGCAGGAGGCAGCCAGTCAATGATTCTCTCTCATCACTGATGTTTCTATCTCTCTCTCCCTCTCCTTTCCTCTCTGAAATCAATAAAATATATTAAAAATCCCAAAAACCTATTTTGCTGCTTTACAGGTTATATATTCTACTGCTGTTCATGATTATATTTTTCTTTAATTCTCAAATATTTTAGAAAATAACCAAAGTCCAAACTCTCTCAAAAGTAGGGTATACTATTGTAGTTACTAGAAGACTAAGCAGTCACAAACCTTTGATTCTGTGAGAGTATATGTGTGTAAATGTATGTCATATAAAACATGATGTTACTATATAGCATAATAAATTGTGTGTGTGTTTATGCATGTGGATTCACCGCTTATAAAAAAGCATAACACACAGCAGAGATTGAACTAAGTGCTTTTCATACAGTACCCCATTTATCTTTATAATAAGTCTCTGATGAAGGTATTTTTCACATTTATTAGATAAAGAAGCTGGGGCTTTGTAAATGGCTTAGCTGGGATTTGAATAGAGATTGTCTATCTCTAAAGACCATTAATGTAAGCACAGTAATCATACTCTTTCTTCTCATTGCAAAAAAATTCTCCACCAATTTTCTGATATTGAGTACAAATAATTTTATATAGGTCCATAAGAAAATAAAATGGACTTCCCTGGGAATTCAGAAAACATGTGTCCGCATACCAACCTTTGAAAATTCTAAAAGCGAGCTGGAGATTGGGTTGCTTCTGTGATCACGTTGGTAATTCCAATAGGCAAATTGTAGTCACAATGAGTCCTTGGAGTCCAGCCAGTCTGGCAGCCTTGATGTTGGACTGTGGAACTGAACCACATGTGTGTGGGAGAGAGGAGAGCCGGATGTGGCCATGGCTGCTTACCAGTCAGTATTTCACAACTGACTAAAGCACGCAGGCTGAATGAACCTGAACCCACAGAGTAAAAAATAAAAGCCAGAGGAGTAAGCTATTGTCATCTCAGACAGCCGTGGAGAGGGACTTCCTGGGGCAGATGAGCAGGGTCCCATAAGCATGCAGTCTAGACCCAAGGGTACCACAGATCTCCAGTGTGAGCGGTCATCCACCTCTGGGGTTTTCTAACAACTTGTGATAAGCTGTTTAACATGTTTGAGTCTCAATTTACACACATGCAAAATGGAAATTATAGTTGTAGATAAGGATGAATGAGATCATGTTTATGAAGTCTCAATACTGTGTCTGGCTCATAACAGATAAAAATAGTAATACCGTTTGCAGCCATGTATGATACATATATTGATCCAGAGGGCTTTAAATATAGTGACAGATTTCTCTTAGTCAATTTGGGCTAACAATTTAAAAAAAAATCACAGACTGGATGAAAAACTAAAGAAATTTATTTCTCACAGTTATGGAGGCTGGAAAGTCTAAGACAAAGATGTCATCAAATTTGGTGTCTGGCAAGGGCCCACTTCCTGGTTCATAGACAGCTGTCTTCTCCCTGTATCCTCATATGGTTGAAGGGCAAGGGCACTCAGGGATCTCTTTTATAAGGGCACTTATCTCATTTCTGAGGGGTCCACCCATGTGACCTTCCAAAGGTCCCACCTCCAAATACCAGAACATTGGGAATTAGGTTTCAACATATGAATTTCAGGGTGCTGGGGTACAAACCTTCGGTATATTGCAGAATCTCTGATTGAACTTGGGATCATGCTGACCCATTAGATTTCTCTCTACCATTTGAACATTTTTTTCTTGCTTTTTTAAGGATCTTTTTAGAGACGAGTGTACATTTTTAAAACCATTTGCAATTTTTAAAAACATTTTATCATGTAATACATCTATGCATATATCAGACATAGAGTTTGATGAACAGTTTTGTAATCAGTACCCAAACAAGAAATAGAACATTTCCTTAGTCACTGTACCCCCACCCCAAGGAAGTGTATCCTGAGTGCTAATAGATTAGTTTTGCTGGTTTTTGAATTTTATAATATTAGAGCCATATAATTTATACATGCCTATTTCAGTTTTTTTCAGATATCAAGTCTATGGGTTTCTTTATTATTTTTCTTTTTTTAAAAATTATTTAATATTCTACTCTATGAATATACCACAATTTACCCATTTTCCTACTGATGCACATTTGGGTACTTCCAGTTTGAGGACTTTCTTAATAGAGATAATATATTCTTTGATATGACTTTCAGTGTATAAATGGGTACACTCCTGCCTGATGTTTATCTAAGTTTGAGATTGCCAGGCCATAGGGTGTGTGTATGCTTAGCATCTTTCAAAAGAGCATGTGTCAAGCCCACCAGAGTGGCTCAGAGGTTGAGTGTCGACCTATGAACCAGAAGGTCATGGTTCAATTCCCAGTCACCTCCATTCCCAGTGTGGGGCATGCAAGAGGCAGCCAATCAATGATTCTCTCTCATCACTGATGTTTCTCTCTCTCTCTCCCTTTCCCTGCTTCTCTGAAACCAATCAAAATATATAGATTTTTAAAAAATAGCATGTATTGATTTACAGTCCCACCCACTGCTGGGAGCCGGTCCATCCTTGCTGTTTCAAGGGACCTGGCATATATGGCATACTGTTCTTAATATGTTTGGTCACCTTCTTGGCACTATGTGTTTTAACCAAGGTCACCTCTCTGAGAAAGGTTGTTTCCCCAGGTAGGGATTTTCCCCTGAAGTTAGGGAGGGAATAAAACCTCTTAACTGCCAGGCG
>NW_006286587.1:10739394-10751021 GCF_000327345.1 Myotis davidii
TGCCAGGCTGAATTAATCACGTTAGCTATGAACAATCATGCTTAAGTACATAATCTTTACTCCCTGGAATGGAGATAAGAAATGCCCTAACCTTTGGAATAGAGATTGATAGGATTAGAATCAACTGGTATAAATACAGATGCAACAAGACAACAGGAGACAGAACTTAGAAGACAGAACCTACACAGAACCTAGAGACAGAAGAACTTCGCTGGAGAGAACATGGCAAAAGATCCTGGACAGAACCTGGCTATAGAACATGGTTGGAGAACCTAAACAGAACCTGACTGAAGAACCCGGCAACAGAACCTGGCGACCGAACCTGGCTGGAGAACCTAGCGAGAGAACATGGCTACAGAACCTGGCTGGAGAACCTGGAGAACCTGGCTGGAGAACCTAGCAAGAAAACATGGACCCAGAACTTGGAGAACCTGGCTAGAGAACATAGCAAGAGAACATGGACACAGCACTTGGCTGGAGATTGTGGCTAGAGATCCTGGCAAGGCTGCTGATCAACTGAACGCTGTCTCCATGTCATTCCTTCTTCGCCGACTCCGTCCACACCTTTGGGAACCCCTGGACATGCTGGGGATGGACCCTGGCAACCCACAGTGTGCCAAGTTGTTTTGAATAATTATTGCCTACCAAGAATTATTTTCCTTGCATTATGATCACTTTTGAAGCAGTCAGCTGTGCAGAATGCAGATATATTATGAGCTGGTCCTTGTGGGTACTAGAGCCCATATAGTTGGCAGAGAGCAGGGCATGCCCTCTGATGTGTGTGAGAGGTTGGAGAGCTATCAGAACCAGGCATTTCTGCTTCTGTTTTATGGCTTAATATATTTTGATGGCAGCCCTTAACAGCTGTGGATTTCTCTTTCGAATATTTTCTTGGAAACTGAAACGAGTTTTGAAAGCAGCCAAAGTCACATAGACCACACAAGTACGAAGCAGCATATTAGATAACACCAATATGGACTACATTGGTGCCAGAGAACCAAAAAAAGAAAAATCTTACTTATTAGGTAACTAGTAGATCCAGGCATGAAATTTAGTAATACGCTGTCCAAACATAAAAAGGTGAAGAAGAGAAACTTGTTTGAAATTGTAGAAGAGTCTGACAGCTTATGTAAGTAAGGTGTCAATTTTCATGCTGACATACTCCTCGAACAAGAGGGGTTTTGACTTATCCAGTGGCCTCCCATTTTAGCAGTGGGGAGAAAAATAGGGTATAAATATGATATCTTGTGTTAATTGAAACCATTCCCAAGCCTCTGTATTTTGGGAAAAGTCATGCTAAAAACCATAAGACAGCGAGGTCAAGTAAAAGTCTCAGTAATGAATTGAGTATCTATAGAGCTTGAGGTCCTACACACTCTTTTCCCGCTTCAACCACACACACCTCCAGTTGTGTATTTTCACCATTTTTCCCCCCACAGATCAGTCTCAGAGATGATAAGTAACTTGTCCAAGTTCCCAAAGTTTACAAATGACAGAGCTATTTTCAAATCCATATTATAATTCTTTACTGCCTCATGTTGCCAGAGAGACATCTAAAGGAAGTAGTTTACATTTTGGCAGTAAACAACAGGAAAACTATTTTTTAAATTCTCTGGTAGACTTTACAAATGCTTTTTATATCTCCATCATTTCACTGTCTTTGGAGGAAGTCAAATATAAGGTGGCTCTTCCACCTTCTGCTATCTTAGCAAGGGCAGCCAAGCCTGGGCACCTGTTTTTGTTGTCCTCTTATGTCCCTCTCTGTATCCATTTCTGTTCCCTTACGTTTTAATTTCCCCTTCCCCTTCCTCCTAGTAGCCTTATCTGTAACTGAGTCCTTAAGCTGTCCATAGCTCTTCACTCAGACAACTTACCCATCCCATTTCCAAAATGAATTAAGAAAGCATTCAGACAGGATGGCAAAGTGTGGAATTTATGGTAGTATGGGGATGTTATATTAGTGCCTACAGTGTCGTAGGCCCAGTTGGAATCACATCACAGCCGTTACGTTATGTTGCTTCTCATAGTACAGGTAAAGTGACTTGAGGATATGTTTTCTTGGCTGCTTCACTTAGCTTTACTCCGAAGTTGTGGCTTAAGATATAGAGGGACTGATGGCCCAGATGAGGAAAGTGTTTCAATTTCTTGTGATATCTAGAATGGGCACATGAATGACAGACTTGTGTGACAAAATGTACTTCTGTGATTATATGATTCAAGCCCCTCATTTAATGATTGAAGCTCAAATATGTCAAATCCAAGAATGCCAAGTGGGGAGGAATTAGGGCTACAATAAAAATCTCCCAATTCACAGTACAGGACTCTTTTCTCTACAACATGGAATTTGATGTTGTTGTTGTTGTTTTTAGTTTTAGTATAGTTTTACAAATGAGAAAAAGTAAGCAAAACAAAGCTAGTGAATTACATCACCCAGAAAAGGCTCCATTTCCAGCATTGACTAGAAATACGCAACAGTCAGCACTGAATTGGACAAGATTATGGGTAGGAAATAAATGGTCAGACTTGTTCTACCAAAAGTCATCATCAGATGTCTTCATTCCGAGCTCAGCATGCACATGAAAACAATCTGCTATGCACAGCCTGTGCATGGCAGTGTGCTCCTCCTCCTAAATGGTTATCGTTATCTCATTTCCCATTCTCAATGCCTTCCTTGTGAGTAAAAATTTAGATATTTTTTTCTCCTTCACAGACACATTGTACCTTTTGTCTTTCAAAAGGTAATTGCAATGACTGTCTTGGCCTTCATGTGACTATGCCCTCATGTGATAAGATCACATTTGCATTTTTTCTGACTTCTATTGAGAAGCTGTAAAGGGGTTTGGGGACTTTTGTTAATACTCCTGTCCTCCTCTAACCTGTCAGTCACAGCAGGTTGACAACACAAGGCATCTAATCCACAGGTCACATGGCCTTACAGCTCTCTGTTATTCAAAGTGGAATTTTACTTGGAACTTCACATTGTATCACACATCATAACCCATTTTTCTTATTTGCTATAGGTTTAAATTGTTCAGCAGTATGATAAAAATAAAATTATATTCACTAAATTCTCCTTAACAGATAGAATGTTTAATAGGTTGACAAACAATAGCTTTTTAATTAATTTATATTCTTGATATTTTAATAGGTCCCTTATTTTCATCTGCTCTGGATATTTTATTTTAAAACTTAATAACATTTCAAGTAACTACCAGTCAATATCTATTAGGTTATTAATGTCTACACTTAGATTCATGTCAAATATTTTAATAAATATAATAAAGGTAATAGCATAAGCAGTTTGATTCTTTGCTGTGGGCAGATCCCACTAAGCAGTTAGATTATCTCTTCTAGTTCTCATCTTAATACTATGAGATAGATACCATTGTCCACTTTTACACATGGATAAACTGAGGCTCAGGGCATTGGGCTATTGTCTCAGTGTCATACACAAGAAAATGGTCGAATTAGGATGATTGATCAGGACCTTCTTAAGGGTGGCACAGTACTCTGCTCTTGAAATGGGTGATCTTTTTTCTTTGTTATATATTCATATTGACCATTTTATCTATAGGGGAAAAAAGAGAAAATTCCAGGAAACCTTGATTAATAATGTAATTGCCAATGAAGGAACAAATGTGTGGTTGATTATACAGAGAAGCGTGAGGGTGATATTAGTCAGTCCAAATCTATTCAGATGACAGGAATTGGCTATTTTCACAAAATCTAGCATCCTTATAAAACACTTTTTTTTTCAGAGAACTGAATTTTATTGATTGAAGTACCAAAGTTTTAAAAAGGTAACTTTTAATGGAAATCTTCCTAAAATAGGACATTCCTATATATTTAGACAGACAACCTAAGGACATTACTTGAAAAACCCACAAGTTGACAATGCAGTAGATCATCTCTAGGTCTGCTTTTATTTGTTTCCAGCTCTCCTACCTTGATGTTATTTTTTCTCATGTTTGAATCCATTTGACTGCCTTTCCTCTTCCTAGTGTGCTACAAGCTACAAAACCATATAACATAGTGTTGCAAAAAGTCTACATATGGAGTGACTGGAATTCTTAGCAAAAGCCTTAGAGAGCAACAAGGACCTTCACTTAAGGTTTTTGTAGGCACTGGGAAGGTTTTATAATTTTTGAAATACTGATTTAATTATTTATACAATGCTTTGTACAAAACACATAAATGCACGTGAAATAAAATAATGGTAAATATACATAATGATAAAAATGTCGGCACTGGAATTGTATGAATAAGGACTAATATAAAATGGCTTTTTGGCAATGGAACCTAAAAGGCAGACTTAGTTAAAACTTTTGTTTTTAGAGAAGATAATGTATAACAGGGATAGCAGTATGTTTTCTTGTCCTAAATCCTAGCACTCAAACTAATGTCTCATAGTAAGTTTATTTTATATCTTTTGAAAAGAAAAATAATTACTGTGTTTAGGATTGTGTTGTAGTAGACTAAAATATGTTGCTTCTTAGTATCGCTTCCAGTACAATCATAACGGTCATCAGTGAACAATAACTGAATAATTATTATGTTAAAAATACTGTGACACAAAGAATGAACTACAGAGGGTTGTTCCCTAGGGCTTTCTAGAAAACAATGACAAAATTCATATAGCTAGCCAGTTCAAGTTAGTGTTTGCTATCATTACCAAATTTATGTTAATCATAGATATAAAATTCTCAACACAGTTCTTCAATTTCACAACCAAAATACATTATTGAGATTTTCCAAAATGCTTACAAGGATTTTGACATCACCCAGGTCAACCAAAACATGTCATCTACCATTTTAGTGGATGCCCACATCCAATGACTGATCCATGCAAAGGTATAAAAGGCCAGCTCCTTCGCCCAATTTGTGAAACTGGGTATCTCAGTTTCAGAGCTCCCTGTGGGACCAGCTGAGGCAGCACAGCCAGCTTTTCTCTACGCTGAACCTTGCTTCCTTCATTTCCACCATATTTGCTAATCTCGCAAACACCCCCTAATACATCTCATGTACTCCAGTCTCCACCCCAGCACCTGCTGTTTGGGAAAACCAGCATGCCAGAGTCCGGGTCACTTTGTACAAGCCATGAGATGTACGTGAGAATGCCAGTCTAGTTTAAAAGACATGACACAGCAGTGCAAGCTATGTAGGAGGGCTAAGAGTCCAATGAACCATTGAGACTCTGAATGCTTGTAACATCTCAGAAGCCAGGGAAATTGTTGAGAGCCAAGGTAGACAAGGAAGGCTTCTCAGAGGAAGCTTCTTCTAAATGTTTCCTTCTTGGCCCCAAAGCACTAATTTCAGAGTATTAACAACTCAAGCACTACTACTTTTTCCATGCATTTTTGCTCCTAACAGTGCGGAACAATTTGAGGGATCATTTTCTTACACTGGTATGTTCCTGAAGCCTCTTTCTAAATCTTAACTATCTGCGTGAACAAAACAGAAGTAGCAATAGCAGAACCCTGTTCAGTTACTGCCTTTCTCTCAGGATTATTATACAGTTTTTTTTACTTCATGAAACTACTGTGCAGTCATGTGACTAACTACTACTTTTGCCCTAAAACTGGTTGTAAACATCTCTTGTTCTGTTGTGCCTCATATTTGGCATTTCCACTCGGCATAGCTTACGCTGCTCAGAGGCTGCCTTTTGCTCTACTTACACTGCAGTTTTAAAGGAAAACCTTGGTGATTCCTGGTGAAATAGTACTTCCATGAGGCTCATGAACCCCTCCTGGTTATCCTCAGTTGGGCTTTTCCAGACGCAGGACCATACACTTCAAGGGTGTGAGGATACATAGTATATTGGCAAGGTGGCTCAGGGTAGGGCAGCAGCAAAGTAAGATACGGAAGAAAAAATAGCTAACAAGGGTGTGTGATCAAGCAATTGGAGCTTGAACCAACTAGGAAATTCTGGAAGTGCCCTGGTAGCCCCCTTAAAATATATACCTTACTCTTATTTCTCTTACCCACCCAAGGGCAATGGAGCTTGGCTATGATACACAGACTCCTGTCAGTCATCTCTTAGGAAGAGTTCCCCCTGGATGTGTGCGCCTTAGTACTTGCTGTCTCCCATGTGCCAGGGTAAAAGCAGGCTCTAGAAACCAAAAAAGAAAGCCAGCCATTAAGCAAAAATTTAAATAAATAAGAGGCCGGGGGCTGGCAGTCAAGCCTAGGGACACTGAAATGGTTAAGACAAGGGGTTGTGAGTGGGCCCCGTAGCATCAGTGACACGGGCTAATGAAGAGAAAACAGAGATATTATAATCACTTCACATGGGCTAGGTGTTTCCCCCTCAATCCTATATCT
This sequence comes from Myotis davidii, assembly GCF_000327345.1. Lineage (NCBI taxonomy): Eukaryota > Metazoa > Chordata > Mammalia > Chiroptera > Vespertilionidae > Myotis > Myotis davidii. Next base: position 10,745,716 of record NW_006286587.1, read on the forward strand.
CATCAGTCACCAACTTTTACTGGTGTTCTCTCCCTGCTAGCTCCGCAGCCCCTATTTTCTTTGCTATTCTGTTGTGTTCTAGTCTCCTCTACCTGATTTCTCATCCCTCAACACACCCAAGAGTTCTCACCTTTGATTAAGTTGAAGTTAGGGGGTTCCATTGTGTAATGGTTAGCACTCTTGACTCTGATTAAGTTGAAGTTGGGTCCTTTTGCTGGAATGAATGTATTACATGCCCCTGAAGTCCTTTTCCAAAGCCCCAATCCCCAAGATGCTTTACACTGCCCTGCCCTGGGTTTGTTGGCACTTTTGCGGCAGCCTCATTTTAGCACTTCTCACAGTGGGCCTAGTATGAGCCATGGTAATAGGCATCTCTTTTTCAGTATATTGTGGGAACTCCTGAGGGCAGGGGTTGCTGTTCAATTACTGTGGCCTCCACTGCAAGGATTCATATGTAATGGGTATTTGCTAAATGCTTGTTGAATTAAACTGAATTATTTAAATCCGAGGTCGTTTGGAAGGGGGTGCTGTTTGTAGGGGGCACCTGATTCGGTTACCTGGATAGGAAAAAACATACACTCAATTTTTCTAACAGCTTGCATTCAAGCTGTCATTAACATTAAAGTTCTTTATTACATGCTTTCATTGTTGCTGAAATAATACTCCCCATGCCTTGGAGCAGTAGGTGTAACAGTCTCTCTTAGTTATAATTTTGTGACATCAGGCATCAAGCAATTCGGAAATTGCAAGTGCCGGTAATATGACTTTACATATAGTATATCATTACAAATGAGAAAACAGGGCCTGGAGGCAGGGATGCTCTAACATTCTTCCCTGAGAAGAAAGAAAACTCAATGGAATGACAGTAATTTCTGTAATAAAAGCATTTTCTTATAAAAAAAAAATACTGTGCCTATTGAGTTACCTTTTCATAATTTCAGTTAACTTCTGTGTGGCAACACGCTATGAGAAACAAATCGTTTCTCTTTTACACACACACACACACACACACACACACACACACACACACACACACATTTAGGTCTTTTTCATGCTTCTGTGCAGTGAGTTGCATTTAAATGAGCAGGAAAAAGAGCCTTGAATGAGATGAACAAGAAGAAATGCCCCACTGAGTTTAAATGAATTCAAAGTCACAGTTCAAGAGAAGAGGAGAGGAACAGTGACCTCCTGGGACTTGGAATCCAGGTGGAGGACTGTGGGTGAGCTTTACTGACCACCCTCTTTAAACTGGTGTCGCCTCCCATATCTCCCACCGTGCCTTCTCCAAACCATGATGCTGACATACATACTGTATCAACAGGCTATAGTAACAGAAACCTAAAGTTACTGTGACTTAAACTAAATTCAGGTTATTTTGTTTTTGTTGTTTTTTATTTTTTAAAAACCTCAGACAATAAAAGTTGAGAAAGGCAGGTCAAGGATGATATGGGAGATTCACAATCATTTGGAACTTAGGCTCCTTTCATCACCTTTCTCTGTTGATGTCTGTTTCCCATCTTCTGTGTTGCCTTGTAGTCCTGGGCACTTGCTGACTTTCCATAAGTAACCTCTGTGTTCCAGGCAGGAAGAGAAAGTAGCAAGGAAAGAGAGTGAAGATAAAAATCAATGATCCTTCAGTTGATCAGCAAGCACCCTTGAAGGGCTTTCCTGGAACCCCTACTCAATTACTTTCTCTTACATTTCTACCTGAAAGGGAGACTAGGAAATGCATCTCAGTATCTGTGCTCCTTGCTCAGGTTTTCTTTCATAGGAAAGAAGAGGAATGTAAATATAAGGTAGGCGGCACACGCATGCACAGTATTGCTTCTGTTTAGATGCCTTAGATGCCTATGTAGATGGGAGTGCAGACAGGTAGTGACAGCCTGCGTTAAGTGCATAAAAGTGAATTCTTAGGTCTCTTGGAGATACTCTTTGGCTCATTCAGGGTCACAGAAAGAACAGGGAGGGAGGGAGGGAGAAAGGGAGGGCGCATTTGCTAAGAAATGGCTTGAAATGTTCTGAAGTACTGAAATCTCTTTTTGAGATCACTTACATTTTTCAGCATTTGGAGTACTAACTGGATGTTTGTGCCAGACTCTAAGGCATGATGGTGCAAAACCTTTATTAATATAATTTAAATCCTTACTTCTTAATAGCCTTGACTATTTCTTCCACTGGGGAGAGTTTGGCCAAACTCTTACTTCTTACCGGCCAAACTTGTCTCTATTAATTCTCAGCTTTCAGAAGAAATTGAAATGAATCCATCTTAAAACTCTTAGGGATTCATTATTTTAATTTCTCTAGAAGACTGGACTTTAATGGGAATTGAGACCAAAAGGCCCGGGGTTGACCTTTATGTTTTTAAAGATAAAAACTACAGTAGAGGCTGGGATTGCAGTAGGCTCAGTGAACCAGAATCCATAGCATTTGTCAGAGAGGAATGCCTACAGCTTTTTGTTGAGATGAATACCTGCCTTGAAATGGTCCCTTTTATCCCTGGTTTCAGTTACCTATAGTCAATGATGTTCCAAAAATAAAACATGGAAAATTCCACAAATAAACAATTCACAAATTTTAAATTACTTGCTGTTTTGAGTAGTGTGATAAAACCTCACACTGGCTTGCTCTATCTCCCCTGGTTGTGAATTTTCCCTTGTCCAGTGTATCAATGCTGTACACACTACATGCTCATGGTCACTCAGTAGCCATCTCAGTTATTGCATCTTTTGAGAGGGAAAGAAAAACACCACATTGATATAACTTTCATTGTAATATATTGTTATAGTTGTTCTATTTTGTTATGAGTTATTGTTGTTATTCTCTTGCTGCACCTAATCTGTAAATTAATCTTCATCATAGGTATGGATGTATAGAAAGAAATCACATAGTACATACAAGGTTTGGTATTATCTGCAGTTTCAGGCATCCACGGGGGGTCCACTAACTAGTGTAAGCATTTAAAAAAGAGGTAATGGGGCAATACAACAGCTAAAATAAGAAAAGTAATATACCTGTGAGACCCTCAGAACAGCCATCACCGAGAAGCTCCGTTGATGATAGGCAATTTCTAAGAAAGCAGAGGCTGCAAGTTTAAGTCACAGATGGATGGGTCGTTTAGCTCTAAAATCTGCCCCAGCCATAAACTACACACATAATGATAATCATAGCTACCCAATGCCTATTGATCTTCATATTTGATCTGTCATAGCTAATATATATAAATGGAATCGACCATTTGCTTTCATATTAAATGCCTATTAAGGAAGGAGATGGTCAGCCCTTACGTTTTAATTAATTTGAAGCATCTTTACCAGTCTTCTCTCAATTATGTTTTACATTCGAAATGATCACCCTTGAAAGCATTTATAAGAAGAAGCATTGAATACATTGTAGTAAAGAGTGAAAAATAAATGTTTGTACTAAATTCTGACTTATTCTCAAAGGTCATAAAAAAGAACACCTGTCATTGTTAAGAAAGCAGGCAGCCTTTTTTCCCCCTGCCTGGGGAAAGTTCAAAGTTGACAGTGAGTTCACTTGAAGAGATGTAATATGAAGTCAGAGCTAAGGAGGGTTGACAGGACAAGCAGATAAGGTTTACCGAGGAACCTTGGCCCCTATCATCTGTTCCGTGATCTCACCTGACACAGAATCCTTGTTCTGCTTATCTATCTAAGCGTCCAGGAGACTTAAAGCAATAACTGGCGCTGTCTGCAGAATGTGTACTGTAGACATAACACCATCACACCCCACTTTCCATTTCTCCAGGGAGACCATGTCCCCTGTTCAGACAACCTCTTGGGGCTCCCTATTTTTTTTCTAGAAGAATGGTTTCTGAGAGGACAGATGTATTAATTACTCTGTATTGTGCTTTGAGAGGATTTGAGGGCTGGGTTTTTTCAGATAATACTTTCCCTAAATATTTCCTAAATGAATGTTGTAGTCAATTCAGTAGCATCCTTGGACCACGTGAATGCAGGCGGTTGATAGAGAGCAGCAGAAACATTTATAAGATGTCCTGGCTTTCCATTCTCTAAAATATTTACCCAGAGGAGCTTTTCATTAAATTGAGTCTAGCCCATTTTCTGACAGTCAAGTTCAAAAATCAAAAAGTACATGTTTTCTAAATATTGAAATGCTATGCAAACTATAAAAAAATAAGGCAAATTGGTACTGATGTGGAAAATGTTCCAGATATGTTACGCATGAAGGACTGGATAATGTTGCCTCACATTTAATTAATTAGTTAAATGTGAGGCAACATTATCCAGTTTATTTTCAACATTATTTTAGTTTATTTCCATCTTTTCATCTTTTTAAAGGATGGGTAAGCTGATGGATGGAGTGATGGATGGATGAGCAGATACATTAGGGTGACTTGGGGAGAAGTAGTATTTGAAATAATTTTTAATAGTGGTTATCTTTATAAAGAAGGACTATTAGGAATAAGAGGATTTGGATTATCTACTTTTAAATACTATTTGATTTAACAATTACATATATTAACAGGGTTTATCTGAGTGGTGAGATATTGGGTCATTTGTATTTTCCTCTTTTTACCTTTCTGTATTAAAAAAAAGCCCTCAAATTGTTATTTTTAATGGTATCCTTGCTGTATTTTTAAATTAAAGATGCTGTTTTAAAATTCTTATAAATTATTTCAAATTTATCCTTTAAAAACTTGCTTCAAAAAGTATATGGCCAAGGTCCATAAGTTTAGACCTTGAGAATATTATGCTAAGTGAAATCAGCCAGTCAGAGAAGGCTAAGAACCATCTGACTTAATGCATGTGTGGGACATAAAACTGAAACTCATAAACATAAATAGCAGTGTGGTGGTTTCCACAGGGAATGGGGTAGAGGAGAATGGGGTCTTAATATATGGTGACAGGAGAAGATTTGACTTTGGGTGGTGGACACATGGTACAATATCCAGGTCTTGTAGCATAGAAACCCACACTTGACGCCTGTCTGTTCATGTTGACCAAGGTTACCCCAATAAATTTAATTTTAAAAAACCTATATGACATTAAGTTCTCATATATTTACTCAGGGGGAAAAAAAACCAATTACCAGTAAATGCAATAATTTGCCATCTGTTTATGATAAGCCTAAACTAAATTGTAATAAAAGGATCCTTGGTTTTCATTAATTATATATAGGTGTCCTGAGAGCTAAAAAGAAAGAAATCATATTATTTTTCAGACTCTTCTTGAATCCAGAACAGCTGCCCAAAAGGCCAAAAACATGACCCCTGGAAGAATCCTTTTATCTTGGAGATTCATGGGACACTGCACATTTTTATGCAC
>NW_006286587.1:10751077-10768208 GCF_000327345.1 Myotis davidii
AACTTTTTTTTTTGTTTTGTTTTTAAGTGTCTATTTTACATATACCTCTTTGTTTAGCAATAAAAACTGCATTTAACATTATTTTACTGGTTATCTAGACTGCAAATATCATAGCCCTTAGTGTACTCAATAAATGTCAGGTGCTAATTTGGTTCATAGAAACCAACATTTATCTGCCTTTGTCAGATTCTATTGCTTTGGGGCAAAGGCCATTCCAAGGCCCAGGGCAGAGTGCAGCAGTGTGTTTTCCATGTAGATATGAGTTGGAAGGAGTTGCTAAATAGGAGCACATGTAATATTTTAGAGGTTCTCCCATAAAAAGGATTGCAACCAGGTTGGCCTTGTGAGCCACGGGGAAGTTATTCTCTTCGTAGAAGGAACACCATTTCACACAGTAGGACTAGTCAAATGACCTTCACCAAGACAGAGACATGTTGTGTTGTAGCACTTACGGGATTAGTTAAATTGCTGTGAATAGTGTAAGCCAGACATAACAGTAATGGTCAGTGTTGTATGTATTTATGTATTTGCCAGTTATGCATCACTTTACCTAGCTCTTATAATTAAAAGTGAATCCTGAAGACCCAAATTTAAAAGAGCCGTTATTAACTAATTGCTCTTGGAGTTTTGCAGAGACCAGTTTTCAGAATGAATTTTTAAGTGAAGTTTAGGTGACAGGCACCCAAAATAATGTTTCCACCATCCCCACCTCCTTTCTCTGCCCACACACTGGTTGAGAGCTGCTCCCTGGAGTGTTAACACCTCCTCTGTGCATTTCCTCTATTGACTTCCAAGTTGCAACCCTGTGCAAGCTCTGGGCGTGTCAGAGAAAGGCAGAGAAGAAAAGAGATCTCTGTGTGGAGGCAGGAAATTATCAGCAACCAGGAAGTGTTCTCAGCTGCAGGTTTACTCAGCTGATGCAAAGGGCTGAGAAGCAAGGTATCAGCAGTGTCTGCTATAGACCGTGTTTTCCCTTTTAGAAAAAACTTTGTAAATGTCCATATATGTCTTATATGCATTATGCTTTTCCCCAGAGTATGATAAAAAACTAACTAGTCCTAAATTGTACAAATAAATCATTTGAGTAAAAATGAGAGAAGGCATTTCTGTTTAAATATAGTACACTGGATTATGCATGCATAACATATATGTGAGCTTAAATTTTGATTCTGTGTGTCTACTCCAAGAATAGGGAAATGTACCATGGCTGTGATGTAATAAGCCCTATGTATATTTAGTGCTTCATGGTTTCAGAAGTGCTTTCATGAGTACTTCTTCTTTGGTTCCTTACAAAAGATGTGATCTTTACGGAGGAGTTACTGTTTCAATCTTCCATTTGAGACAATGAAGATCCAGAATCAAATAGGGGTTAAAAACAAGCACTACTATGGGAAGGCCTGGTTTCTGCCCCAGGTTTTGCTGTGGTCTTGTCTGGATATGTAATCTTTCTTTGTGTCTTGGTTTTCTCATGTAGAATAGGAAGGAACTAGCAAAATGACTATACATTTTTAATATTTTTAAGTGATGAGCTGGTACATGAATCAAAGACTTTTGAATCACATCACTATTTCCTCCAGCCCCTTAGATTCCACGAAACCATCTTATAGTATCCATAAATTCACTATAAAATATTAATATATTATTTACCATAATCAAATTATTTCACAAATTATATATCCTATATAATAAAAGCCTAATATGCAAATTAATGAACAATAGAACAACTGGTCGTTATGATGCACCCTGACCACCAGGGGGCAGACGCTCAATGCAGGAGCTGCCCACAGGCCCCAGGCCAGCCAAGGCCAGTGCCAGTGGGGGCCCCCCAATCCCTGTGTTGGTCGCCCTGAAGAGGGAGGCCACCAGCAGTGATGGTGGGGGTGGGGGCCAGCGAGCGGGTGGTGCCAGGCTGATCAAGGCAGGTGCCAGTGGAGGCCCCTGATCACCCCACCGGTCACACCACAGATCGGCCCTGATCACCGGCCAGGCCTAGGGACCCTACCCATGCATGAATTTCATGCACCGGGCCTCTAGTAATACATAAATATGAAGGAATTAATATCTTAACTATACATACATGCATTTATATGTATGGTTATATTTTAACCATATATAAGTATTTGCTAAATATTTCAAATTAGCATATTCTAATTTTGAAATCTTAATGGCTATCAATTTATTGTACCCTGTTAATAAAATTTTTAGAAACTCTTTTGCTACCCCAAGAAAAAAACTCTTTCTTCCACAACATTAAGAATATTCCTTTATCCTACCGTATATAAAGTTCAGAATTAATATTTTTATCTTATAATACTTTTTCATGAAAAATACATCATAAAGCTTGTATCATATCATGTATTGTGTACTTTGGGATTTAACTTAGTAATATTTTATTTGTAATGGCAGTCACTTTCCCTCTGCATATAATCCATGAGAATATTAGATCTGCACTGACTTGTTCTGTATTATTTGTGGGTACATCCATATATTTTAATATAGAACAAGTTATATTCCGCTACATACATTCTCTCTCCTACTCAATCATAATAAACGTACCCCTACACTCCACTGTGAGGTTATTTCTGTTCTTTAAGATTTTAATTGCAGCCATTATTTGGGTCTGAATACTGGTTAGCAATAGCCTTCAAAGATGAAAGCTGTTTATCTGATCACTTGGTGATCTGCCAGAACTCTCTCATTCACAAATGCAGCTTTTCTATCAAAAGAAAGAATGAGACACATACAGCAGATTTTCTACACGAACATCACAGCTCTATGGAGTCATTAGGGCAAAGCACCTGTACCTCTGCACACTTTGATTACCCAGCGTGCAATCAGAACTTGGCTGTCACCTTGAACAGTAGTCTTCCCATCCTCTGAGTTAGGTTAACATCCTCGATTTATCACCATATTGGAAATTCCATTTACCAAGTTAATTCATGTTCTTCCTGCACCCCCATTATTGTTCTAGTCAGCAGATGGGTCCCTTATTTACTAGAGTGCTGCAGTCACTGAATTGGAGCCACAAAGCTACACTATCTCTGGAACAAAAATGTTCTCCAGTTTATTTATTAGTGTCCAAATCATAAAACTACCAAATTAAAGTTATTTTAGTTTAGAGAAAGTGTTTGTTCAATCGTCCATTCAATATCACTTACTAAGCATCTATTTTGCACAAGGTTCTACCATGTTTGTGGCAAGGGATATGATGGTAAATAAGTGAGAGTCACCTGGTCTAATGGAGAATGAGGGTATTGGAGTCCTCAAGAATTGGGTTGAAAATGTCACTTAGTAACTTATTAGCTGTGTGACCTTGGGCTCTATCTTCTCTTTACACAGTTGTGTGTGTGTGTGTGTGTGTGTGTGTGTGTGTGTGTGTGTAATGGGAATAATATGTATTGTATTAAGTTATAGTGTGGATTAAAAATTAGACATGTTATGCACCCACACAGGCCAAATCAGGGCTCCGATCAGCTCCCCTCAACTTTCCATGGCCCCTTCTCCTGGCCAGCCCTGCCCCTTATTGGACCCCCAAACCTGATCAGAGGTGGGGCCAGTCGCCCAACCTCCCGTGCCCCCCCCCCCATGCTGGTCTGCCCTTGATCGGCCCCCATGGGGCAGGCAGCCAGACCCCACCTGTGCACAAATTCGTGCACTGGGCCTCTAGTTAATAATAAAGCCCAGCTTTTGTTCTTAAAGGAGTTTCATTTTTTGATATAATTTATGAAATTCCCTGATATTCAAAATGCCTCCAACATATTCATAAAATATACTGGTACTGCATTTTATCCTCCACACCATGTTTTCTGGTTTGTTTCTTCTTTAGTTCACCTCAGCCCACCTTTCTTATCTTGTTATGAGTCACCTAAGGTCTAGTCAGGGAGTGGGCATCCATGGTAGCTTTTTCAATGGAGAAAATTTAATATAGAGAATTGATTATACAGTGGTTGGAGGGCTATCAAGCAAAAAACAAAAGGAACCATGAGCTAACAGCAGTCCTAGAGATAGGGGAACACATTAAAGAGGTTAGGTTTATCAGGTACTTGGTGCTCAAAGAAAGTACCCCCTAAAACTTAGACCTGAACCTCTGAGGAGAGGTGCTCCCAGCTGGTGCTGACACCTCACTGGCTGCAGGAGGGTCTCTGCAGAGCTGTCCTCCTCAAGCTGGTACCTCTGAGGGTACACAAAACTTATACTGGGAGTACCAAAACCTAGCAAGCAGAAGCTGCGGCCAACTGCTGCTGGGATATGGAGTTTCAACTGGGGCTACTCTGATAGTAATGAAGGCTGAACAAGGAAGGAGCCTAGCTTCTCCCTTCTCCTGCCGGCCAATTTCCTTCTACTGCCCCTAGTGGTAGAACCTAGCAGGAAGCCAAGGGATAAAGAGGAGGTGTATTTTAGGATCACAGCTCCAGCACCACAGAGCAGGACAGATGGATGCCGCTGGGGCTGACAGACAAGAGCTTACTGACTGGCATAGGTCTGTGTTAGCAGAGTGATATCATATCTTAATTTGTGGAATAAAAATCTTCCCTCAAAGGACTTGAGAGCCCACTGGCTCCTTTGTTTTACTTTAATATGGCTTATTCACTTTGAGACGCACATGAATGTTGAAAATAAATACCTGTAGTTATCTACTCAAATTTGGGGGTTTTAAATTTCTTTGACTATTAAAAATCCTTTGAGAATAGATAATAGGACTTTCACTACTTAGTGCATTGCCATTCAAAAACACTTTCTCAATAGAGGACTTTTTGTTATTCCTTTAAGATTGTTATAAGGCAAATCTTCATATAATTTCTGTTGTTATTAACAAGGGAAATACCTAAATGTGGGAAAAATTTCTTACTTATTCAAATGTAAATTAATATGCTTTTGGCAGTTAGATTCTGTTAAAAAGAAAACCACTAGGAAATTTCATATTAAGTTAAACATTTATTAAATGCTAAAAAAAAAATAAGAAATTTAAAGTAGGAAACATTTCCTGGTTTATTTGGTTTCAACTGAACAAACACACCACAGAAGACAACATAACTTCTAAAAGAAAATGAATTTTGATAAAGTATGTACAGTACTGTTTGAATCTTGCTGAATACAGATTTATAATGGGATTTTTATCATTTCCCTCTAATAATAAAATGATATATTTGTGGAACTTTTAAATTCATTTAACAAATATTTACTGAAGTCTCATAGGCACCAGTCACTGAGAAATCAGAGTGAATAGGAACCTCAAGGTTCTGGCATGTAGGAATCATATATTCTAGTGGAGACAAGGAGAAAGATAATGAGCTAGTAAACACAGAAAAAATGTGGAAAATGCTATAAAGAAAAAAAAACATACTGAGTTGTTTTTGAATGTGTGTTTGTGTGTGTGGTCATAAAAATGTTTTTGAAGAGATACTATTTGAGATGACACCTGAAGGATGAAAAGGAAGGAGGTAGCTCTGTAAAAGATATTCTAAGCAGAGGAAATTGCAAGGACAACATCCCTTAAGTAGGAAAGAACTTGGCATTTTCAGGGTATTTCCTTGGAAGTCACTGTAAGCAATACACAGTGAGAAGGAAAGAGAGTGAGTTTGGAGAAATAGGAGGGACCAGACCATGAAGGAATTAGTGGGGCACAGTAAGCAGTTTGATTTTATCTCAACAAAAAATGAGAAACCATAGAATATTTCCAGTGTGGGAGTCATGTCAGCCAATTTGTAGTTTTAAAGGTTACTCTGGTAATTGTGGAGAATGAATTCTAGAGGTAAGAGCAGAAACAGAGAGGATTAGGAGAAAAAAGCTAGAATCTACTTGAGATGATGATGATGATGATGATGATTTGAGGTATGCTTTGGAAGTGGACCCTAAAGGAATAGCTGATAAATTGGGTATGAGGGGTTATGGGAGAGGCAGGTAGGGAGAGGAAACAAGAATACTTCCAGGGGGAGGGGGGGGAAAAGAATACTTCCTATGGATTGCATTAAGCCACGGGGTGGATGTTGATATCATTATCGATTTGGTAGAAACAAGGAGAGGAAAGAACACTTGTAAGAGCAGAAGGAAATTAAATTCCACTTCAGACCCATAGTGTGTTTGAGACACCTACAAGGTATTCAAATCTAGATATCAAACAAACAGTTGAATATCCAAGTTTGGAAATTGCAGTAGAAGTGAAGGACAATAATAGAAATGAGTAGCTTTTGTTTGTTTCTGTTTCTGAAATCATTTTGTGGAATGTAAAGCCATGTGCCTGGGTGTGGTTATGTAGAGAGATAATGTGCATAGTAAAGAGAACTTCTAGATTTTTGAAAACTAGGATAGTAAGAGGGACCAAAAAAAAAAAAGGCAGCCTGAGAAATATGAAGAAAAGCAGGAGTTGAGCCTTCTGAAATCCAAGAGAGAAGAATGTTGTGAGAATGGAGCCAAGTGTATTTTGCAGAAGCCAAGTGTAGAGAGGTTCAAGTAGGTGAAGAGAAAGAAGGATCCATTATATTTGGACACATGGAGGTTTACATTGACCTTGACAAGTACAGTTTCATATTATATGAAGGTTTTCAAATATAAATTTATATATATATATATGTATCATAAAGAAACATGAATATATATATTTATTCATGTTTATGAGCCTCAGGTGGTTGACAGGAAGGAATAATAATCACCACAATTTTTGTCAAGGCCAGGGAAGAATTGTCTGCTGACTTATCACATTTTATTTTAGTGTGTAATATTTGATGTAAGTGGTTCTGAAAGATTTTCTGCCTCCTCTGTGATTGGAATCTATAACTGGAAATTGATCCAGAGTGGAAACAAAAATGCTGTCCTCCTGTTTAATCTCTTAGGATTTTTCTCCGTAGGGCACTCGACAAAAATGGTGACCAAGCATTGTAGTGCAACCAGGCTGTGAAAACTAGTAGTAACCAGTGGAGGGAAAATAAGAGCTGTCTCATCCATCCACGATCTTTTAAGAATGTTAATGTTTTTGTATGGTCAATTTTATCTTTATTCAATGTCAGTACAGGCGGTCCTTGACTTGATGGTTCGGTTTAGGATTTTTTTGACTTTACAATGGTGCAAAAGCGATATGCATTCAGCAGAAACAGTACTTTGAATTTTTATCATTCCTGGGCTAGTAATATGCAGCTTGATACTGTCTTGTGATGCAGGACAATAGCAGTGAGATGATGTTGCCCAACTGTGGGCTAATGGAAGTGTTCTGAGCACATTCAGGGTAGGCTAGGCTAAGCTGTGATGCTCGGCAGGTTAGGCATATTAAATGCATTTCGACTTATGGTATTTTCAACTTAAGGTGGATTTATTGGAATATAACCCATCATACGTTGAGGAACATCTTTATAAATTACTTGAACTGAAAAGTGAAATAAAGTTTATTTATTCAGGGTTAGCCTGTAGCAGAAAATCTAATATCCATGGATGTTATTGAATTACTTCTTTATTGGAGGGCAAGCTGAATTTGTCAACTATTCTTTTAGTTTATATGACTATAACATTTGTCGTTTCTCAACTATGCTCTACTCTTCATTTATTTATTTTTTATTTTTAGTGGCGAAAGACATTGCCATTCTCCTGCACACTGGGAATGCTGATTAGGAAGTGCAGAAATGTACCCTTTTTGTTCTTAAATACGTATTTCTGCTTTACTACAAGGAGCCCTGTTCTTTACACCCAGTATCAATATGTATTTTTGTGTAAAAGCTTTACTGCATTTGTAAATTTTTATTTACTTTAAATCCAGTTTTATTTTTTTGAAAGGACATCCTATTGTCGCCTTATCCTAACAAACCCCGGCTGATGCCTATAGAAGTCCCACATTTTCTTGATCCTCTCTTAGATTTCTCAGGTCCAAAATGTCAGAGCAAACTCATGATCTTTCTCCATAAGTCTCATTCCCTCGTATTATTCTTTATCACAGTACATGCTATTATTGAGATGTCAAACCAAAATCTTGATCCTTCCCTCTTTCTTACTACCATGGCCAATCCATGACCCTGACCAGAATATTTTACCTTCTAAAAATCTTGCTCTTGCATCTATTTCTCTCTGTACTCACGGTCCTATTATCTTCCCAGCCCAAATTGCTGTCACTGCTCACTTAGGTTATTTCAATAACTTTCTAAATAGTGTCCGTTCATTTACTTCAACCCATTTTCCAGACCAAGGTAGAATGCCGTCTCCACAAGTCTGAGTACATTATTTCTGTGCTTAAAATCCTTCAGTGACCTGCTGGCTGTCTTTAGGATAATGAAAAAAGTCCTTAACCCAGGCTACCAAGCTTGCATGATCTGGCCTCTGCAGTTATCTCCTGCCTCACTATGTACCACTCTGTTCCTCACACTATCTTCCTTCCTTCCTTCCTTCCTTCCTTCCTTCCTTCCTTCCTTCCTTCCTTCCTTCCTTCCTTCCTTTCTTTCTTTCTTTCTTTCTTTCTTTCTTTTTTCTTTCCCCTCTGCTGATGATTCTTCCCTCCAAGCCTCCATCTATCTCACCCAGTAAATGCTTACATGTGCTTATGATTCCTACTCAAATGGCACTTCCTCATGACTCCAGATTCAGTACCATCCCCTTGTAGCACTGGCTATCTTTCCTTCACAGCACTTACAAAGCTGTAGATGTTTATCCATGTGTGTGATAAGTACTGTGAAGGATATCTGATTAATATTGATTTCTAACTCTAGACTATAAATTCCATGAGGACCTGGATCATGCCTGCTTTTGTTCACTTTGTATCCCCAGCATTTAGTGTTAGTAGCATAAAAGCATTTAGTGGGCATGTGTTGATGGATTAATTAATTAATGGTCTTGAAAGCATTGCATAAAAATCTAAGGCTGACTCAGTGCATTTTATTATAAGAATTGGAAAAATAACTTAAAGTTCATATCCTACTGAGCTAATAGGACCTTTCTTGTATGTAAAGGTCAGTACATTTTAAGATTAAAGTTGACTTTCTATTAACTTACTATATATAGATTGATGTATAATTAATAATGTCAGGCTATGAGACTCTATGGAAAAGTAATCATTTTCAGATATGTTGTACAGTGTTTACTACTGTTACTGTTCATAACTGTAAGCATGAACTTAAGCATTAGTAGCTTGCAAAACCCACTTGTAAACCTTATTTCATTTAATTTAAATTAATTTAGCATAAAATGTAATTGGAAACAGTGACTTAAGTATAGATTAGGGTAAATTTAACTTTACTATATGTACACTGAAAGGAAGTTTAATATTTCCTCCATGATCTTCAGCTTTCAGATGTTCTACTATTCATTAGCTGGGATTTATCTTGATAATGTTGCAACACTATTCTGATTATAGGAGGTCATTGTTTTTCTATTTGTATTTGAACTCTTCTCCAAAAAGTGCTATTTATCATTTACTTTACATGGGTAATTGCCAGTCACATAATTGCAGAGAGAGACTTTTTTGTCTCATTACTAGATTTTATAGGTCAAACCTTAATAGTCATGTTAGTTTAATGGTAGCTACAACTCATATTTCATTAGCACCTAATACATTATGGGAATATATTAAGTATTAATTGATCATTATATTTCAAGGGCAAGTTATCATTTTAGGAAATAAATTTACTTTCTTTCTTTTTAATTGTTTTATTGCTTAAAGTATTACAAAGAGTATTACATATGTCTCCTTTTTCCCCCCGCCCTTAACAATCCCCCGGCCTCCCCGATCCCCCAGTGTCTTATGTCCATTGGTTATGCTTATATACATGCATACAAGTCCTTCGGTTGATCTATTACCCACCCCCTCCCGCCCCTCAACCCTCCTCGGCTTTACTTCTGATAAATTCTATCATTTCTTAAAACATTGCTTATTTTAGTTTGCTGTATAGTTACAGCTCCATAGATGAGAAAGTATATCACTGTAACCATATGTTTTAATGATAGAAATAATGGTCCATTTGTAAGTCTGCTGAGGTTTTATTCCAAATTAGTTTTTAATTTTTATTTGAATTAAATCATTCTGTTAAAATTATTATTTTCACATTTTTGTTACTCAATAATTTACACTGGGATGGATTTCTAGAGAAGGCAGGTTAATTTAACAGTATGTACTGAGATCTTGCAACATGTTCCTAACATAATATTTACTCTTTTATAAATTTACCTAAAAATGATTAGAGAAGTGCTTTTATAATAGAAAAATAGTTATAAAATTGTAATAATTTAATACTTTTTTAATTCCTTAAAGATTTCTCAATTGTAGAAATACACTTCTGATGAGATTTTGATTTTGAAGAAATTGTCATTTTTTTCTTGAATTGCAAGTCAACTTGAAGAAGCCTTTATTTATTAACAATTTAATTTGGGAAATCCCAATACAATATTATTTTTAAAAAAAGAAGTGATAATAATTTCAATTGTCATTGTCATCCTTTTTTAAAATATATTTTTATTGATTTCAGAGAGGAAGGGAGAGGGAGAGAGAGACAGAAACTTCAATGATGAGAGAGAATCATTGATTGGTTTCCTCCTGCACACCCCCTACTAGGGATCGTGCCCACAACCCGGGCATGTGCCCTTGACTGGAATGGAATCTGAAACCCTTCAGTCCGCAGGCCGAGGCTTTATCCACTGAGCCAAACCAGCTAGGGCTTCATCCTTTTAAATAGGAGCTAAAGCATACCAATTGGATAATTCTTGCAACTGTAATGTAGTTTATTTTAGGAAACTGTTAAAATTGTGTTTCCAACTTTTTTCCCCACTCACTTTAATCTTAGCACAGAAGATTTTGAGTTCTGCATTGGCAATGAAAATGTGACCTTCATTATGTAATAGGGTAAGAACTTTAGATAAAGGCAAAAATAGTTATGGCAGCACTTCTGGTGTGTTTGAGTTTATAATAATAATTTAAGTTTCTTTGTGTGTGTCCTTCGAAGTTACTCTGCACGGGTAGTAGATATCCTTTCTGGCCAGCTTCTGGGGCAGGCTGGCCCTTACATGTAAGTGTATTAGGTGTCAGTATGGAGCCACCGGGACACTGCTCCCCGTCATTACAAAGACCTTACTCCCTGGGTTAGAATCCCACATGGGGCCCTGTTTGTTGATATATTTGCAACAAAAAGCCATTAACTTACAGGGTCAAGGGGTTAATGGATGAAATATTCTTGTCTTCCTATTATCTTGCAATGTTTTGCTGTGAGCTAAAGAAAGACGACACTTTTCTCCCCCAGTTTCTCTTGGCAGTTTAAAAAATGGTGACTTCATGTTTCTGTGACTAAATAAAAGATTAAATGCCAATATGGAAAGCTTTAGAAATGTACTCAGTCAAGCTGACAGTTCAGACAGGCATTCTATCACAACCACCTTTGCTGAGGTCACTGAATGGCAGCTAGTAAGGAAAACTAGGAGGAAGATGCCTCATGATTTCTTTATTTCTCAGTCCACTTTGGACAAATTAGTCATCTTGCACAAGAAGTCAATGAAATTTTATAAAACTTTAAAGGAGAAAATCAAAACTACATCTATTAACTCCAAAAGGAATTCTGTGTTTAAAAGAGAGAATTCAACTACTCAGATTGGTGCCCCCCAATTCCAAGCATTTTAGAGTGTGTAAGAAGTGTAAAGACACATCCTTGTGCCAAAGAAATTCTTATTAATACTTTGTTGATGATTATAGATGGAATTATAGGGGGAATTAATTTGCCTAGATTTCATATGTAGAAATCATTGCCTTGCTAAGGTTATTTCTGCCATTTTTCTTTGAAAACAATGCATTTCATAGTCTGTTTCAATAGAATGTATCTGATGAGATTAGGTTGCCCAGTGAAATTTAAGTCAGTGGAAGGTCTTCACTTCTATGTAAGTGTTCCACTGGGGAATTTCCCCCAGAAATTCAACCAATTAGAGGATTTTCCAGATTAAAGTAAGTCATTTCAGGATGCAGTAGAGCAGCGGTTCTCGGTTCTCAACCTGTGGGTCACGACCCCTTTGGCGGTCGAACGACCCTTTCACAGGGGTTGCCTAAGACCATCCTGCATATCAGATATTTACATTATGATTCATAACAGTAGCAACATTACAGTTATGAAGTAGCAACGAAAATAATTTTATGGTTGGGTCACAACCTGAGGAACTGTATTTAAAGGGCCAGAAGGTTGCGAACCACTGCTAGAGTGTATGTTGTTGAGTACTTTAGGAAACTTGTCTACTCCTTTCTCTCTGAAGGCCAGAATAACTTTATTATTTCATTTGAAGGTTAGGCATAGTCATGGGTATAGTTAGTAACCCAGAGATGGCTTGAATTGAAATAATCTCGGCCTATTTAATTGTAGTGCTCTGCCAACAAACACTGGTTTGATTTGACACAGCTTGGCTGGTGAGTTATACTAATTTTACTAATTAAATCTGCTGTAACAGTTAACGCATGTGGATGCATATGGTTACAGTCCTCCGTTTTACCCATAATTTAGTTTGACAACCACATGTGAGTTTTATCTTTGTTTACATGAAGAAAATTTTTAGCACATAATTCTCTAATTTTCCTGAAATTCTAACTTCTAAATAACAGGGGGGTAAATGGTCAGAATAATTTAAAAATGAAGAAGCTAGTGGAAAACTTTTCAATAATTGGGAGAATTTTTATCTTTCAGAATTGGTTGAGATCATGCTTTATAGCAGGTGAGCCAGGATTGTTGACAGGTTGTGATAAACCAGCTTTCCTGTGTCTTCACCACTGAGAGCACTGGCCACCTGCTGGTGCTTTCATCCGTAGAAGTTACTTCGTGTCGATACTCAGTGGCATCCAAATCCTCAGTCCCACGAACTTAGTTAAAGTGTTGATGCAGACTTTGTATATTCATAAACTTACTAAAAATAGTAACATTAATGCTGGTCCCCAGAAATTATTTTTAAAAGCCTCTTCCTGCGATCTGTTTACTTCACATTTTCTCAAACCCAAAGTATTTCATTCTCTAATAGCCACAATTATAATGTATATTGACCATCTGCTGAGGCATATTTCTAAAAAGTCTCCCCTCAGAAAAACTAAGGATATTTATGGTTCCCAGGGGGAATTTGACATACGCTCAGGAATAAACCAACCAATTGCAGACTGCTACTATGTGCATGCTGCTTCTTTCCTTTTCTCTTGCTTAGGAACTTTTCAATATGTATTGTTGAGTCATGTCACTTGGTCCCTGGTCCCTGGCAGCCCCAATGACACCCCTGATACCTCAATGCTAGGTCTACCAAATGGTTTCTGGAAAACTACAAAGGACTCTGCCTCTCTCATTACTGCCTCTTAGGTTCTGTTGGAGAATCAGGGTCTAGAGTTCATCTGCTTATCCCAGTCAGGGACTTAGCAGGGTCAACGGCAGGGACAGGGCAGGAGCAGAGGGGGTAGGGTGCTGCGGGAGCAGTGGGTTCAGTCTATTTCAGATACTGCAAATAATGGGGCAATTTGTCTGTAGAGAGTTTAGTACTGTAACAAAACTGGCTAAAATTTTAGCTCTGCTTTTTACTATTTCTGCATGCTGGTAATTATAAATAGTATCAGAAAAAATACATATACATACACAAGATGTTCCAAAAATTATATACACCATTTGAAAAATTACTAATTCCAGTGGGTTAAGTCTGAAAAGAAAGAAATATCAGTTGAGCTATCAGCTGTTAAAGTGCGCATACATTATTTGGGACATCCTATATATACTTCTTCCTGCCTGGGCAAACAACTCCCACCTCTCTTCCCTTTGGTACCCAGCTGTTTATAGATGCTTGCCTTTGACAGATCTTCTCCTAGGAGGCTCCTCAGTCCCTCATGTATATAATGTTTTGATAGTTCAACTTGACAATGAGTTAGATATGACTCAGCTGAAGGCCCATATCACCTACACATATATTTTTGACAGAGGACTGAAATCTTTTCTTTTTTCCCTTTTTCTTTCATTTCCCCCCCTTATCTTTCTTATTTTTTTTCTTTTGCTCTCTTCTCCTGTCTTCTCTCTCTCTCTTTCTCTCTCTCTCTCTCTCTCTCTCTCTCTCTCTCTCTCTCTCTCTCTCTCCCCCCCCCTCCCTCTCCCTGTCCTTCCCTTGCTCGGTACTTCCCTGTCTCATTGATCTTAAAAACTGATTTCTCTGAAAGATATTATTTCCTTGTGCTGCAAGCTAGAAGTTAGGGTCAGCATAGAGTGTGACAGAGACTTGACTGGACACCAGGAGACTGGGCTTCCAGTCCTGGCCCCCTGACAAGCTGTGTGGCCCTAATGAAGTCATTTGACTTTTCTTGGGAGACATTTCTACTAGTCTATGAAATAAGAAAGTAAGAGGCAGAAGCAAAAATGCAGATGATTGATGAACAAAGAGCATGACTATACTTTCCTTGTAGAGCTCCCAGTCCAATATTTTTCTGATTGTTTACCTTTTAACTTTCTAAGATAAAAATCTTAGCAACCTCTGCTAAGTTTCACCCACTAAGGGCATCGTGGGTCAATATCAGTGACTTCCAGGACTTCAATGTAATTAAGTTCTAGAAACATCAGGGACAAACCAGAATTAATTATATGTGTCTCTACCAAATTACCGAGCCTGTGACTGGTTGACAAGGGCATCTCGACCCATCGTCAACCATGAGGTCACATACCTGGAATTGAGTGGCATCCCTGAAGGGGGAAGGCTGAGATAGCATGTCCCTGAATTTCCTTTGACTTCATCATATCAACACTTGCTGTTACTGTGCAAACTGTTTCTGACCAGAGAAGGCAGAAGTCTAGTTCACCAGCGTGAGGCTCTTGACGTTAAAATTGGAGCAAAAAGACTTGAATATGGTTTTGACATGCTTATAGACATCTTTCCAGGAATCAACTTTCCCATTAAAATTGAACACTTGTTTTAATAGGAAGATTTAAAAATCTGGGGCATTCTGTAGTCATTGTCAAATATTCTCTTCTGCTATATAATTTCAGAAGGAAATTAAGAAGCAAAACAATGCCATTAAAACCATCACCTTTCCAAGCACGCACCATAAGTACATGTGTTTGCACGTTCATGTGTGCGTACACAAGTAGACCTTTTAATTTGGAACATGTTGATTGAATGTTCTGAGTGTTAATATAAATGTAAATTATAA
This sequence comes from Myotis davidii, assembly GCF_000327345.1. Taxonomy (NCBI): domain Eukaryota; kingdom Metazoa; phylum Chordata; class Mammalia; order Chiroptera; family Vespertilionidae; genus Myotis; species Myotis davidii. The sequence continues at coordinate 10,766,178 of NW_006286587.1, forward strand.
TAGTATCATTTAAAAATATATATATATATAATAGTTGTACCTCTAATAAGATAAATAATAAAGAGACAAGCTAATAATTGTTCCATGTAATACTGTTTTAAAGTTGCATTATAAATATCTCCTTGTGAGTCTCTCTCCGTATCTCTATTTCTTTTTTAAAAAAAAAATATATTCTATTGATTTTTTACAGAGAGGAAGGGAGAGGGACAAAGAGTTAGAAGCATCAATGAGAGAGAAACATCGATCAGCTGCCTCCTGCAGACCCCTCACCGGGGATGTGCCTGCAACCAAGGTACATGCCTTTGACTAGAATCAAACCTGAGACCCCCCAGTCCACAGGCCGACGCTCTATCCACTGAGCCAAAGCCGTCAGGGCTGTATCTCTATTTCTGTCCCATGCATTTTTATTTCTCTTTCTACACACACACCTTGTAATTTCAAAAGAAATAACTGTTGTTTTTTACAGTTTGTTAGTTTCTAGACAAAAATTTGGTTAGAATTTTTCACTTTTTATTATGATATATATTCGAGTTGTTTCTACAACTGATGCTCCTACTATAATGATTGTTTTTTATTAGTAATATTTCACCAGCTGCTTAAAGTCAGAGCATCTTTCATTCTTAGACCCCAAGTCAAAGTGGATTTTTATATATGCTCAATATGGTTGGGCCCACTAGTTTCTATTACAATGGCACTCCCCATCACCCATATACAAGTTCATGTTAGACAAAATAGCGGCTCCAGCAGAAAATAAGCTCAGCCTTCTCCTTTTAAGTTGTAATTGAGGTTATGGCAGGGCATATTGCCTGTGGCAGAATCTATTACTTAGAAATGGAGACTGTGATTTGAAGCTGGTTCAAGGTAAGCAAAATGAATTAATTATTAGCAGCACAGAATTGGAGGAAAATTCTGGGTTTTATAAACAGAAATATATAGGCATTTTAAAAAGGAGGACACAACAAGGAACTTATTGACAAATTATTTAGTCTTTCCCACCATTCTGGTTCTTGCATTTTGGAATTTTTCTATGCATAGTTTAAGATAATTTCATAAATTAAGCCAAACTTTCCTCAGAATGTCATAGAATTTTTTTCTAGTATATTTATTTCTTCCCTAATTTGAAGTTAGCATATTTTAATGGATGGCTCTTGGTGTCACTTAAATATGTAAGTGATTAAATAATGATAGGACTAAGTATCTTTTCCTTGCCCAGTATGGCTCAAAGAAGGAAAAATGGCATTGTATAGGGGGAAAATTATGAACACATCACTTTCTACCATAAATTGTGAACTTTACTGTGCATACAAGTGTAGGTAATTATTTAGCAAATTAAAAATCTTCATAGCAGCAAAGAATCTGGCTTATTTTTACTTTTTTCTTTTTCCATTGCTTTTACTGAGAGTTATATCATTGTTGTTTTTTATCTAATTCATCTTCTTTGGACAAGGTTCCAAAGAAGCTGATAATTTATAAATCAGAAATAAGGAAATTCAATGAGACATAAGAGAGAGGATTTAGTTCAACCTTATTATCTTAATTCTCTTATTTTTACTTTATGAAAGAGAAGTGATATAGAGATGTGAATATATATATGTATATAAATATATTTACATGTCTGATATGGATAAATTGATAACAATTTTATTGGAAGATTCTAGGATCAGTACAACCAAATTATCCCTTTTCAATACTTTGTCTCTCTTCCTCTCTCTCTACCCACCCTCTTCTCTATTTTTAAATTATTGTAACACTCATAAAGTTTCATTATACCCTGACCTCTAATCTGAGTTATATAATTGTTATGATTTCCATTAAAGTAGATAGTTGTAGTATTATTAAATTTTTATTGCATGTTTAAACATTTATAATCAGTAATGTCACTTGGATGTTCAATAGATAAAAATCATAGAACAAAGTTGTAACAGTAATCCTATCTAATAAAGAGGGAATATGCTACTTGACCCTCACACTGTCACAAAGATGGCGGCACCCACAGCCAATAAGGAGGGAATATGCTAATTGACTGCCCCA
>NW_006286587.1:10768365-10773509 GCF_000327345.1 Myotis davidii
TTTAATAAAAAAGAATGTGTGCCTGGTTTTTCATTTCTTTCAAATTTCATTCAGTTGACTGTCACTGATTTTTCATTACTAAATCTCCCCACTCAAAAACAATTATATTTTAGGAAACTTACTTTCACTCTTTGGTTGTTTTTTATTTTTATATTATTGTTATATAATTGTAATTATTTGCTTTTAAGCTTTATCTAGATTCTTTTGTGAAAGGATGCTCTGCCTTCACTGGAAATTTACCAGGAGTTGTGCACATTTACCTCCCTTTAAGTTATAGAAGATCTGAACAGATGGTTTTTCTCAGCATCTGGACAAATAGAATGCAAACTGCCTCTATTAAATTGGGAATCTAGAGCTTTTCATTCCTGCAAACAGGAAACAGCAGCTATGTAGGTCCATACACTGCAGTGCCAAGGGCAAGTTTCAGAGGCTTTTGCCTGGGCTGTTCTGCTGAATGGAGATGGGAATCTTCCTATAGCACTCACCCCACCTGTCACTCAGATGCTTTGAACTGATGACGTCCATGAAAAGCATAGTCGCCACTACGAACCACTGGGAAAGCCACCGTGTCCTAGTCACCAGTGATGGTGCTCATGCAAATCTTTCCCCACTGCCTTTCTCGTTGTTTTCTAGGGCTGCGGCCATTGAAAGGATGTAATAAGAGAGGTGAGGAGGTGTGCAGGTGGGAGTGTAAATGTTGAAGACCGGTAGTGAGGAGGTTAGTGCTGGCGCTTCAAAAATGAGTTCCTACACAGAAAACCCTTGTTCTTTAGTTGATATCTATGAAACTCTACAAGTCTTTAAAGGCTTTAGTGAGTCCATGGTCCCTCTGGAATTGTAAGCACAAGTTTGTGTGTCTGCCTGTTCCATGGAGAGGATCCATTACTTCTTACGAGAGTCTTAAAAAGTAATATAAAATTGTCCCTAAGAAAATCCTATCTTTTGTAGAATGATGGTTCCGCAACATATTGGTTACTACATACTTTCTATTTCTTTAAGGAAAAGGCAGTTTTTTGTCTACTTCCAGGCAGTTATGGCATGGACGGGCCAAGGTTGTACTTTAGAATCCAATTCAATTGATCTTATAATTAGAGAAAATTCCTCCTAGATTCTGGCAATGTCTTGTTATCGTTTTCAGTTTCACTTATTTTCTTATTTCACCCCTATTTTTCTAAGTTTTGTATTTAGAACTAGAAAAAGATAGTTCTATGGGCACCCAACCAGGCACCATAAAGAATAGTCTGTTTCCATTTGCATTAAGTATTGTTCATAGAATGATTATACTACTCTTTTGGAACCTCTCTTTTGACATGGTTTGAATTACATAATATTCAGAACCATAACTGAGACCCAAAATACCACATCAAAGAAGCATCCAAAGTCCTTGTTTTAATGGAACCTGCATAGTATATTATAGACATGTATTATACTGCTTCTCCTCTCTGCTAGTAGTGTTCATGTCCTTTTTCAATAGCCACCAGTTTAATGGAAACAATGAGTAATCATCAATTCATGTTATCATATCATTGGTTGGGTGTTTACTTTCTGCCAACCAATTTGCTAAAGCTTTGTGCACTTTATCAACTCATAAAAATTCAGTGAGGCTCTGATAAATTAAATAATTTCCCAAAGGTGATATAACTGGAAAGTATTAGAGCCAAGATTCAAACCTGATCTCTCTGATTGTAAAGCTCATGAGTTAATCACTATGCTATGATGCCAGCCATCGTAGATGAACAAAGCCCAACAGTTTACCTACTTTTGAGTGCCATATATCTAAAAAGAATCATCGTTGAACATCCTTGTTTTTTTTCCTCTCCCAAGGTTTCCTGGCTTAACCAGGAAAAAGTATACCTTAGTAAGCTATTGCTATTAACCCAGTTCACAGAGGTCAAAATTGCAGGTTGTCTCTGGCATATCTGTTTTTCATGGACACTCAGATTCTGGATCTACCATCTTTTCTCTGTCTGACCTTGGGCACATAATCTGACATTTCCAGGCTTCAGTTCCCTCAGGTCTAAAGCAGAGTCATTGTGAGGATTCAATGAGTTTATACACATAAAGCATTAAAAATAGTACTTGGCACATCATAATCATTCAATAAAAGACAGCTGTTATTAGCTACAACTCCAAGAGAAAGTCCTGAGGGCATCTGATATGCTTTTGGTTAGAAATTGACATGAACATGACAATGATTCATTCAGAATGATATTTGGGTCTGACTATAACCTTTCCCCTCCTTTACCTTTTCATACTCCCTAATCTCAGCAATGTTACAGTACCTCTTTTGGTAGATTCACCTTAATTATCAGAGTGGGTAAGTAGGAAGATGAGCCCAGAAAGAAAGCATCAACACAGACTGCATTGGAAAGTAGTGTTGTTTCACATCTCTCTTAACACTGCATAATCTAAAGTTTTGTTTGAGGACATTTCCATGTCATCGTGACCCATGTTATCAGTCCTGGTGGCAGCTAGGAGCTACATATGAAAAGGAATACAAGCTCGCAGTTCTATAGATTTTCATTGCTTGGTAATGATACTTGCTTACAAATTTTTTGCAAAATAAAATTGATATTATAACTTTATGGAAATCACTTATGAAAGAGAGTCTGTTTTATGGTATCTTTGTAATAAAACATTCAACTGGCTGATATGTGCATGCACAATAAATTGTGTGGTTGTTTTTATGTTTTTTTAACGGACACTAAAATATTAAAGTTTTGTAATGAGAGATGTAAATAAAAACCATCAGTAGAGAGAAATGGGTGCCCTAAAAGGATGGAAAGTTATGAGCTATAGTATCTTCTAAAAGAGAATTTATTTTTGTGACCATCATTCATTCAGGAAATAGCTGTGGTTATGTGCCATGTTTCAGGTGCAAGGCTATTTCCTGGGGCAACAAAGATGACTAAATTATTGTCATCCTTGCCCTTGAAGTGCTGGATAAAGGCGACATGATCAAAGAAATAATTGTAGAAGACGATAATAAGTGTGATGATACAGGTAGGAGAAGAATGCTGAGAGAACAGGGAGTTGTCAGCTCCAGGACTCTGAGGAGAATCATAGAAGAAGGTGCATTCATTGGACATTTACTGAATGTATAAATGGATGAATGCAGTACTATCCTAAAAACTGGTGTAATCACAGGTTTGAATGCTGTCCCTTGAGAAGAAAACGTGGGGTTTAGCAAGTAAAAGATAAGGTTCAATGGAGTAGACAGGGCAGAAACCATATTACAGAACACTGTGGCCTCAAGGCAAGAGGGGAAGCTTTATGGCTCTTACATACCCTTAAAAATTGAGAACATTTCAAGTAATATAAGGTGTATGCTTTTATTCCCAGAAATGTGGAATTTGCTGGGAAAAGCTGTGTCTTGTTCAAGTTTTTGCACATGATGTCTTATTTCAAATTATATAATGGGTATACATTTTAAAGAAACCCAGAAGTTAACCTTTTGGAAAGAAAAAAAAAATAACTCCCTTAAACTACTAAGTGGTTGCTTTTTTATTTAGGATTTTACATGTGTGCTTTCATAAATAGGATTTTCACATCTGAGTTTTTAAATGACATTGAAATTTCCATAGATTAAATTCTTAACAATAGAATATATCACTACATCTGTTCTCTGAAATCATTTGTGTGTGTGTTCATATCCATATATTTTCTCTCAACATCTAAATTCCCTCTATAGTACTTCAAATATTAAATTTGTATGTTAGTCTTAGAGGTGCTATTCAGTTATTAGATTTTATAGCTAAATCTTACTCTACTTTTAATAAGTTTTCCTTTCTGCTATAGTTGTAGCAGTCAAACACAAGTTAGTACTAATAACATTACCAATATCTAACATAGTAACATTTACTGAGTGTTTACTATGTACCAAACAATGCTGTTGACTCTTTCTATATATGATTTTATTTAACCCTTATGATTAACAAATTTAAACCATTTTTAAAGTGTCAAATATAAAATTAGTTAATTTTTTATTAAAAGTTGATATTTTCACATTTCTATTTGACTCTACATATCTAAATGTTGCACTGAAAGTAGGTCATTTAGCTGCTGAGTTTGCTCCCAAATAACTCAGTCTTTCTTAGCACATTCAAATGTTCCCTCCTGTCAAATTGTTTCTGTTTCCAGTTGCAATGGCGATTTGCCCTGATTCTTCAGTTCATGAAGATAGCCCTGGATATAAATTAGACACTATCCCCTTAATCTATTCTTCCATGACTTTTATTCTTACATTGTGCCCTTCTAAATAAGAGTTATTTTCTGGAATATAATCTTGTTTTAATGATGTTGACTTAAAATGTCTTCGCCAATGGATATAACCAGAATTGATTTTATTTCTAGAACCTATATTTCATTGGGAATATACAATAAAGATACCACAAATGTTATAGTACTTTAAACTATAACACTTTTATATGTATTAGGAGTCCTATGCTTAATATTGTCAGGAAGATAAGTCAGAGCAAATACGTTGAGATGAAATTACTTTCCCAAATAATAGACCCAGCTAAATTCAAATCCAGATTTCCTGAAGGCCATATCCACATCCACCATCTTATTTGATTTTCTTAATGTTACAAGGAGTTGAATTTGGCAGATATTATTCATGGATTCTATTTTATGAATGGGACAACCGCCCCCCCCCCCCCCCGCCTTCCAGGTTCAAAAGAGGTTTAATGACTTCCTAGAATTATGTATATAGTGAGCAACAGAGGTCAAACTTTTGCCCAGGTCTGAGAGAAGATAATATTAACCGTTTGGCTGCTGACGTATTTTTTCGGACATATGCCAAAACTGCGACACTAATTGCGCGTGTATGGGAAAAAATGTAAAACACTTTTTATACAATAAACTCACTTGTATTGCTTTGCAACAACAAAAATTAAAAAATACCAATTGTTTACATGAATTTGTTTTAAATAAGAAGAGCGCGATAGCGCTCCTTAGCAGTCAAACGGTTAATTTTCCAATGATAATCAAAAAGTAACCCACCAGCATTTCTTAGATTGACATTTATGAACACTCTCACTTTCAAGAAATGTACCAACAAAGCATATGATATTACATTAACAGTTCAAAATCTACTTTATAGATTTTCTTTAAAAAAAGAAAAAGAAGCTACAAACATTTGA
>NW_006286587.1:10773871-10783860 GCF_000327345.1 Myotis davidii
TAAGGTGTCCAAAGTCAAGATCCATTTTGATGTATGAGTGGCAGGACTAGGCCTTTATTTTAGTAGTAAACCTTTAGGGACCATCAGTAGGATTAAACAGAGCAAAAAGAGACTCAGAAAGAGAGACTGAAATTGCTGAAAGATTATGAGGGCCTGAGTAGAAAGGAATAAAAAATCAAGAAAACTTTCTGACCTGCACACAGTAGAACAGGGTAGTATATGAGATGAGCTATCAGAGGAGGCAGGCAAAAAAGCACCAATGATAGGTAGCTTTGCCTTGGGAGAATGGTGACACTAATACTTAAGATTGGGAATTCAGGAGCAGAGATTGGCTCTATAGCAGTGAATCTTCATCTTGGCTGCACATTGGGTCACCTGAGGAGCTTTGAAAAATACTGATGCCTGAGCTGAACTTCCAGAGATTGTGGTTGAAATGTTTAGGGCATGGGGTTATTAAAAGCTCCATGCTTTTAATTAAAAGCTCCATGGGAATCTAATATATAGGTAAGAATAACAATATTGTTCTAGGTGAAAGTCAGAAATGTTTTTCAATAAAGGGCCAGATGATAAATAATTTAAGCTTTGTAGACCATATTGTCTTTCTTGCAACTATTCAACTCTGTCCTTGTAGCATTAAAGCAGCCATATAGACTAACTGGCTTAGACAACAGTCATTTTTCTCTCACAGTTATAGCTCTAAGATCTGAGGTGCCAACCAATTTGGTTTCCTGGTGAGGTGTTTCTTCTGGCTTGAAAACATTCATCTTCTCCCTGGTGGAGAAAGAGGGGAAGCAAGTTCCCTGATGCCTTTTCTTATAAGGGCACTAATCCCATCCTAAGGGCCCCACCATCATGACCTAATCTAAACCTAATTAATTCCCAGAGGCCTCATGTCCAGATACCATCTCCTTAGGGTTTAGGGCTTCAATATGTGAATTTTAGGAGGGATACAATTTAGTCCATAACAGGAGGGAACTTGCCTCTCAACATGTACACCTGAGAATCTTCTACATAGAGCTGATAGCAGAAGCCTATATAGAAGTGAGGTTGCTAAGCAAGAGTTCAAGGGAGAAAAAAAGCCAAAAACTGAACTGAGAGTAATGTCTGCACTTTTGGACTTGGCAAAGGGGACACCACCAAAGAATAACCTAAAATAATCAGTTTAAGAAATCAGAGGGGAATTCAAGAATTGTGTAGTATCCTGGATGTCAGGAAAGACCTCATTATCTAACCGTGAATATGAGGAGAAAGGGAAAAAGCAGAGAGACAGACAGAGTGGCCCAAATGTTGGTGGCTTCAAAAAATAAAAAAGCCATATTAATAAATTGCTGAGGTTTGCCCTTACTTATTTCAGTTACTGTATCATAATATTTCTGTGAAGAAGCAACCTTCCACCAACTCAGAGTCCATGTGATCAACTGAATGGAGAAAACAGAGCCAAGACAATGACACATTTCTTAGTGAAATTGTTTGAGAGCCTACGTCTGATAAGACCTCAAGGCTGACCTAGAGCTCCACTTCTTAGTTTCATGAACCAATATTTTTTTCTTTTATACTGTAACTTTTGAGTCAACCTTCTTTCCCTTGCAGATAAAAAGTGTTAAATTGGTGAGAGTTTAGAGCCTACAATATAAAGGGTTGCATAGAAAATGAAAGGAGCGATAAACTGAGTCTATCTAGGTTTACTACTTTTTCCAGCCATTTGTCAATGAATGTGCAGAAAGATAAGATGGCAGGCCTGTGGGGGGAAAGGATAGATGGAGGGCTTATCTAAAGAGAAAAAATAAATAGATGAGGAATTTCAGATGCAGAAGAAAGATGGAATGTTTGCTGGATTAAGTTCCCAGATATGGAACACAGAGAAACCCATAGTCCCAGTCTCCCTTTATTTTCTCTATTTTTCAAACATCTGAGTTTTTCCTGTTGATTTAATTATAGCAAAATGTTGCTTAAGAAGTCAATAGTTCAAAATACTCCAGCGATGAGTAAGAGTAGGATACCTGGTGTAAGGTAATGGTCCAGATCCGTGAAGGTACTAATGCCCAAGGCTTTCAAAGGTCTATAGAAGCATATTTATTTCTTAGTGGCAATTGTACAAATTGCTTTATATTTCTGTGTTTCTATTTTTATCTGTATAAATATATACATTTCTTCAACTTTTAAAGGAGCCATTCCTTCTATATCTGAGCTACTTTCATTTTTAGTTATATGTATGTATAATTATTATACATAACCTGTATTTTTAAATATACAACTAAATATTTCTCTTTTTTATACCTAAGACTAATATTAAAAATGGAAAATTATGTAATTCAACAAGGAGAGGGATTGAAGTGTTTTTCATTAATGACTATATTCAGGCAAAATATTTGGACACATTGGGTAATGGAACTAAATTATAATGTATGAGATGCTGTCCTTAAAACTGTGATTCTATTACATCTGATGAAACTCAATTGCATTTGAGCTGTGCAAAATAATAAAACAATTGCAACATGCAAAATGAAAGATATAGCACTAGTTATGTAGAATAAAAAGTAAAATATCTCCTAAATAAAAAATTTCTTAAACATTGAAAGCAAATATTCTAATATTTTCATAAGACCATGTATAACTCTTCTTATATCAGATTATCACTGAGCAATATCGTTTCCAAAATGTTATTCAAAGACAACTTGACTGTTTATAAATATTTTTGTTTTGCAGCGCCGATTTATAATTGTTGTTTTTTTCTTTCATCTTCTGTTTTGAAGGCTTAATAGGGGTGCTAATTAATGTTAGAATTCTTAACCGATATACTGGTTGCTAAGAAAATAGAACTATCAGCATTTTATTTTGAATCTGCACACTTATGTTTGTTTGTTTGTTTGTTTGTTTGTTTGTGTTTTTTAGTGATACCACATTTGAAATCGTGCTTGAAGAAACATTTTGTGGCAGGGAGCCAGGTCTCTCATTAAGAACATATTGCCCATGACCCAATCACTGGTTTATTTACCTCTGCGCTGTGCATTGCTCTGGTGGCTCACACATGTCTAATGTTAAAACCTGTATGTAAAGGATGTGTGTACTTGTCTTACTTATATCAGAGTATATAATTTAGTAAATTATTATACATGGAAGTAAATGAAAACTTTATTTAGAGCTGTACATTTTCACAGCTCAAAGAATATCTTACTGACTTCCTTGGACTTCTCTCACCCAGACTACATGTTATTGTCTGTGTTTGTCATGTATGTTTTTTGTCTTAATTTTGGTTTCCCTCTGAACTAGACCCCATGTCAAAGATTCCTGTGTATGTAGTTTATTTAGGAAGTTCATAAATTACTGATAGGAAAACTGAGACCAGCAAGGGGAAGCGTATAGGAAAATTCTTAGAAATTTATTTACAACTTAGTTATTCTGCCCAATGGGTGAGGGACGTGGCGTGATTATATACATACTCATATTAGGCATTGGCTCAATGCCAGAGTGGAAGATGTGCATTCATTAATTCATAAGGTTACACATGTTTGTTACTCTCTCCTGCCAGGGGCTACTGTTCTTAGATGGCAGACCCCAGAGGAAAGTATGGTAAGTCACTACCACTGAGGCACCCACACTCAGGGAAGTGGGTCTAGGAGGGGACGAGCCATGGAAAATCATCGGGTGCACAGACATTTGGATCATTTACTCCATCTGTTGGAAAGTACGGAATCCTTGTCCTCCAGAGTAGCTCCCCCTTTTTTACCTTTGGGTGTCCCTGTCTTAGCCCATAGGCCTTTGTGTATTCCCCCTGACCACAAAATGTGTATAGAAAAGGAGGAACAGCAATATATCGTTGTTTAGTCTAGTTATTTTAATAGCTGTATTCTTTGGTGGGAAGATTCAAATGGTTGTTCAAGATTTTGACATGAGAATATTCTGAGTCCACACAGGGGAGAATATAGGGACTGTGTATGCCAAAACCTAGTTTTATCTAAAGGATGACTACTAGTATGAACCATGTACATATGAGAAGATTAGTACATGCATTTGGCTGAATCCATACTGAAGAAGCTATAACAGGAAATATAATCTTTAAGTATATGTCGTTAGTACACTCAGACCCAGGGAAAAGCCCTGCGACTGAAAATTTACCTCTGTACTTGGAGGTCAGGGAAAGACCAAAGGAAGAGGCTGCCACTCCAGTCTGGAAATTATAATAAAGATTATTAAGGAAAACTTGCATACGAGTCACAGGCAGCTGCAAGATGAAATGGATCCCCACACCTCTTGGCAGATGCCAAAAAATCATGTAGGGTAAAAGAGGGGGCTAGTCACAGGTACTAGTATGTGAATGCTACCAGGTATGGGAAACTACTTCACACACTTGACCAGGTCAGAACAACCTATTCTAGGAACTAGCACATAGCGGGAGGCAAGGCAGGGGTGCTGATTTATATCAGAATGAACATCAATTATGATCAGATAGTCTCTAAGTGGGGGGGAGGGGGTCAGCGGTTACAGAAAGCATCCTGCCTGGTCTGGGTCTAGCTCATAGGACAAAAGTAGTCACATCAGCCCTGACTGGTTTGGCTCAGTGGATAGAGCATCGGCCTGTGGACTGAAGGGTCCCAGGTTCAATTCCGGTCAAGGGCATGAAATCAATAAAATATTTTTAAAGTGGTCACATCATAGAACAGTCTCTCCTCAACGTATGTATTTATTAATCCAGAATGGGAGATACAACAATAGTAATGTGAATAGAAATATGTGGTTATTTAATACAGTATTGATATTTAGAGTTTTTTATTAATCTTCTTTTGATTTCTGTAGGGAGAGGATTTATCTAAAAAAGGTGGACCATACTAAAGGTGGACCAACACCACATTCTAATACTGTATTACTAACAAATTACCCCAAAACTTAGTGGCTTAAAAATTAATTGTTCATAACTTTGCCATTTGGAGAGGACTCAGTGGGGATGGCTTGTCTATACTCCGTTTGGCATCAAATGGGGTGGCTCATCTGTAGGGGCTGGAAGACCCTCTCCATGCACCTGGTTGGCAAGACAGTGCTAGTCGATGACGGGGTCTCAGTTCTCCTCAGGTGGCCTCTCCACGTGGCTAAGTTGGTCCTCTCACTCAGTGGCGGCTGATTTCAAAAAAGGGATTGTTCACTTTAAGAGTGAACATTCTAAGAGGACAAGTGTCAATGTGCAAACACTTCTCATGCTTCTGGGAATGTCCCATTGACCAACGCTGGTCCCATGGCAAAGGCCGGAGTCCAGATGGGAAGAACCACAGGTGGGTCTATAAATAGTAAGTGGTGTGGTTCTCTGGGGGGTCACCAAAGTAGCTGCCTGCCACCGTGAGTTCTAACAGGGAAATAGCCACTGTATATTTAGTCACTACTATGTTCCAGTCACTGTCTTTAACCACATAATTGCCCTGCAAAAAAAGGTATCGTTGTTCCATTTTTTTTTTCAGATAGGAAAAATGAGATTCAAAATGTTTAAGCAGGAGGTCACATAAAGAAGCAGGGCTCAGTGTTTCAACCGAGCTCTAAGTGCCACCAAAATCTTTCCTCTTTCCATGGCCCTCAGCCACCTTCTGAGCCAGTCTGTCCGTTGTAGCCACTGCAGTCATGTCTAACTCTGTGTTTTCACTCTAAGCACAGCAAAGGCCTTGCCACCTCATACGTTTTGTTTTGTTGTTTTGTTTTGTTGAAAAGGGAAGGAGACTCCTACACTTTCTAATTAACCAAGAGCTCCTTGAGCCTCAGAGATGCCCAACAGTGAGAGCCCGTGAAGGGAAGCTCTGGCAGTGGGCCTGGACCAGGGACCAGCTCCTGTGTGCTCTGCCCCATGGCAAGCTTTCTTCTCAAGTGTTTTCTAAAAACTCTCCATGTTGGTACCTTTCCCCTGGAATAAAGATGTGTAACCAGGGGCATTACAAAGATGCTGATTTCTAATACTTTCTAATTGTATGTTCCAGATATCATAGCTTTTACTAGAACACTCTTTTCAAAATAAGCTTGGCCCATGAAATTCCGTTCTTTCTATTAAGTAGCATCCAGATTGTTCTTTTCCTTCACTGTCTGGCAGATCAGAGTTCCCTTTTAAATGGAAGAAGTTAGTTACTTATGAAAGCATTTGATTAATTAGCTAAGACCTGTCAGGCCAAACAGAACTAGCCAAGTCTTTTAAATCTCTTAATACGAGCCAATTTTCACAATAACCTGCTTCATTCATGGCCTCCGCGTTTTAAATTCTTGCTCATTAGTGACCTGGTATTTGGGCTTGTCTGAAAAGAAAGCATCCGTCATGTTAAACAGGGCTCATTATGGATTATAGGTTTTCTAACGGGAATCCTATGCACAAAAGACTGCCCTCCCATTTTCTTCTGAGTTGCTAATTGGACCTTCGCCTTGTTTTTACAAGCCCAGGCTAAGCTGCAATAAGGAGGCAGGCTTTTCTAATGTCACAGTTTGGGTTGTACTGAAGAGCACGGCGACCTATCATCAATACAGACACGAAACTAAAGTAAAGCATGTCTTGGTTTTGCTGCAGACAATAAACGTAATGGCTGGTTTTAAAGCCAGTAAAACACTGAATTTGATGGAAGGAGTAATTCATTAAATATATCACCCTTCAATAGCTCAATTCCCTTGAGTGATAAAATACAACCACCAAACACTCAGAAATAAACACGAGAATGGTAAAAAAGAAATAAAACCCAAATCTAAACCCACAATACCCATCATTGACTTCTAAGGAAATAGATTTCTTAAATTCCCAAAGAAATACTTTTATTACCGTATCTCCCAGGGCTTAGCGTAATCATTGTATATCATGTAAATATCCCTAACAGAAATTCTTTTGAATTTGCGTTGGTCAAAATAATCTTCCATTTTAGTGTGTAGTTTCCATTTGTTTTAAAACACTGTTTATAGTACTTGAAGTGATTATTTCCTCTTTCTTTAAAAAAATATTTTCTTACTGAATTTGCTGTTTATTTCCAAATCACTCCAAAGCTTAATGGTCTATTTTGCTTTTAGCAGAATCCTTCCATCTATTGAATTGCATTCAGTTTTGCTGGATTTCCTTCGATGACTGCCTCTCCAATGGCTTCCTTTGGTGGCAAAACATTAAATTCCTTCTTTATGGGCTTCAGGTTGCATTTGTAGCACGTACCCACAATCAACCTTCTTTTTTTTAAATATATATTTTATTGATTTTTTACAGAGAGGAAGGGAGAGGGATAGAGAGTTAGAAACATCGATGAGAGAGAAACATCCATCAGCTGCCTCCTGCACACCTCCTACTGGGGATGTACCCACAACCAAGGTACATGCCCTTGACCAGAATCCAACCTGGGACCTTGCAGTCCGCAGACCGACGTTCTATCCACTGAGCCAAACCAGTTAGGGCCACAATCAACCTCCTTAATAAACTAAGTGTCCTGTTTAATCCACTGTACCTCCCTCCACTCCCTTCCCCCCTGATTTAAGTATTCGTGGATGCGACTTGTTGAAATCCTAATACACGAATTTCTGTCGGTCTTAAAAGAAATGATTTTAATGGCAGTGTTATCAGTTTTAAGGATTCAGATTTCATACGTTTGAGGTTAGCAAATTCAGCAGACAACCTAAACATGGCATCATGTTAATGGAGTCTTGGAAGCTGCTGGTGTTAAGATGAGTAAATTAAGGAGTCAACACTGCTTATTTAGGCACATTAGGATAAAATGGTGTGATAACTCGGACTTAACAAAAATCAATTCAGCGTGCAGAGTGCACATCCATCAGGGCTTTGTTATGATGTCAGGGGGCGCAGCGACCGGTTTTATTGTATGAAGAATGTTACATTAGCATCCGCAGGTCCTTGAATGGCTGTGACACTTGCTATTACAGAACTACTTTGAGGCAGCTATGCGGCCCTCTGGGACTGCTCCAACTACATTAAAAAATTAAGTTGGCATCAAATGACTTATTGAACTCTTTATTGATATCCCTGGGAGTTGCTTGTCAATCTACACAGTAGTCCGTCTCCTTCCACAGTGCCTGCATTAAGTAGAAAGTTGTAACAGTTATGTTGACCATTTGAGCAAATTATTTTTCTCTATTCAATCCCCATGCATGACAACAACAGTAATAAAAGCAATTGGAATGAAAGATATATTCCAGGTTTGGCGTGGACCCTTTCTCTGCATGGTATCTGTGTTCCTTTCACAGTAGCCAATAGGCAGATAGTATCCCTTCTTCGAGCCTTTACGCATCACATCAGCCACTTACCTAGGCCCTGCCATTGACTACAATTATAGAAAATACTTACGTTTTCTTTTGACCTAGGTTTTTAATACCCAGAGAGACTTCAGAGGTTGTATTTTACAGATAATTCAACTAATTTCTGACTTAATTTTATTTCTACATATGTGCATTTTCTTGCCAAAAGAAAATCTTGCCGAATGTACTCCTTGGAGTGGTCCCTCTCCAAATCTATCAGTTTTTATTCTTTAAAGTGTTGGAAGTTATTCAATTTCACAGGCCTGATTGCTGATTGGCATTTGATGAACATTTAATATTTATTAATAGTAGCTCAAAGTATGTAACTATTTAAGTTTTTATATAAGATTTAATATAGAATACTTCCTAGTCTCATCTGAAGTAGAAGATGATTATATGCAATAAATATTACATTCTGTTATTATCATAATCTGTCTTTTGTATTTTTTATTTTAATAATTTTAATGTTTAATTATGAAAATGGCATATGCTCCTTGTTGAAATTTAGAAAAAATAGAAAACCATAATGAACAAAATAAAAATGCCATATAGTCTCACAACTTAACAAAGGTTAATAGTTGATATAATTTCAAAAATTTTCACATATATTTTCTGTGTACATGTATAATTTTTTTCTGTGTTTTTTATATGTACTGCTTTGCAGTTAGTTCATGAAACTAATTGTGTGCTAGTCCATTTTAAGGATGTCCCATAATTTATTTAGTTAATTACCTGCTGTTGGAATTTAAGTTGATTCTGAGCTGTTGTGATTATAAACAATGTTTCTTTGACCATTCCTATATGTACAGCCCCTCTTTAAGAAGGTGAAAGGTTATGTTTAATAATCAGACACATTGCCAAAATACCCTCTGGAACTACATTTGTGTAAGAAGCTGCCTGAGTCACACTTTAAATTTCTGATTAACTGGGACAACATGGTCATTCATTTCTTCATTCCAAACCATTTGAGGGCCCTGTTGCTCACCTGGGACTTAAAATGCAAGCAGTGCAGGCGAATCTGAAAAAGATAATTGTATAAATGCCTTCTTGATAGAACTTGTGTTATGAAGGAAATGTTACAGAGAGTTTGAACCTAATCTGGTATGGGGAGTCAGGAAAGGCCTCCCCAAAGAAATGATATTTGACACTTGAAAAAGGTGGGCAGAATATAAAATATACTACTAGAGTCCCAGTATATGAATTCGTGCATGGGTGGGGTCCCTCTGGGTGGTCTGCAGGGATTGAGCTGAAACCCACAGCCATCGCTGCCTGCAGCTCCTACTGCCACTCCCGCTCATCCAGGCCCCACTGTGCCTGCCACGGGCTCACGCTCAATTGATCCCGATTGGGAGAGGCTCCTGCTGCCGCAGCAGCACTTGTCAGCCATGAGCCCTGCGTCTGACACTCTCCCAACAGGTGTGGCTTGCGGGATCAGGCTGAAAATGGCTCTCTGGCATCCTCCGAGGGGTCCCAAATTGCAAGAAGGTGCAGGCCAGACTGAGAAACCCCACTGGTGCACGACTGGGCCAGGGAGGGACTGCAAGAGGGCTCCAGGGCGTGTCAGGCACATCTCGCCCAGTCCTGATCAGCCGGACCCCAGCAGCCAGCTAATCTACCAATTGGAGCACCTGCTCCCTGGTGGACAGTAGGCATCATAGAGACTGGTAGAACAGTCGAACAAACAGTCAGACACTTAGTGTATTAAGCTTTTATTATATAGGACTAGGGGCCCACTGCCCGAATTT
>NW_006286587.1:10784714-10790396 GCF_000327345.1 Myotis davidii
TGTAATGCCCAGCCTCCCTGAGTAGTAATCGGGATACATTATGCTGTGTACTTTACTTCTGTAATGGCTTTTAGAGTCTTTTTATAGATTTTATTGGTTAAGATTTGTATTACATAAAACATTGACAAGTTTCTTTTTTTCTTCTTCTTCTTTTTTGGTGCTCCAGGTGAGGACTGAACTCACAACCTCTTAGAGATAGCATCTTTCTGCTTATAAATTAGAGTTTAAAAACCAGATTCTTTTATAAACCATTCAAATACCAAATTTGAATATAATGCTTGGTTTATTTTTCATTT
Organism: Myotis davidii; assembly: GCF_000327345.1. Lineage (NCBI taxonomy): Eukaryota > Metazoa > Chordata > Mammalia > Chiroptera > Vespertilionidae > Myotis > Myotis davidii. The sequence goes on from NW_006286587.1 coordinate 10,785,011, forward strand.
ATTAGAAAGAGCATGTTAGTAAAATCTTCATTTATATTTCATTTCCTCAAACTGAATGAAATGTCTGCATGCTCATATAGCACCAGAAAAATCAATAAGTAATCTTGATATTGATTTATTGAATGTCCAACAGGCAGATGGAGAGAACCAGTATTCAAAAATATAATAATTTCGTTAAGAGTGTACTGAAATAAGGGTGAAGTTATTAATTGCCAGAGAATTAGCCAAATCCACAGGGGAAGGACTTGTTTAACTTGAGTAAACAACTTGTCTGTGGGCATTTGAGAACCAATAAGTTCTCCATAATTGGACCAGCCAGGAATGTTTTTTAAATCAAAATGGGCCCCAAAGATTAGCCTGCCCTTGCTTTGCTGGCTGGAGTTATGCCCTCTTAAATAATAATTTACCCTTAAAAAAATATTCCTAAAAGTAATTGAAACTGGCCTTATTTGTACCTAGTTCAATTGGTAAAGTGCTGTTTAGGCTCAGTGTTGGTGATCTTATATGAACACTTTGCAGTGGTTGTGAGCATGTCTCCCTGGGGTGTACCATATCACCTACTGTCCCTTTGTGCACCAGATTTCCCCCATCTGTGTTTCCTCAAGAGAAGGGACTGGTGACCACTCTTACCTCACCACCTACCAAAAGCCTAACAAATATATGTTTAATAAATATTTGTTGCATAAATTAACTATTCTGGATTTTTATCATTCAGCACAATAGCTGATAGTATTTCCTTAATAAATTTTGTGAGTAAATGAGTGGATGCATAAATGGATAAATTTACCATTTGTTTGATAAGTATTTCCAGTTTTATTGACATGACTGACCAAAGGCATTATCACAGACTTACAGGGGAAAAAAGTGTAGAGAAAAGTTTTTTCAGATATCTTTTTAGAACATCAATATAAGATTAGCTTTTTGTCAATCACTCCCCAACATCTGTACTCCTTCCTCCCCCATGTGCTAGTTTGAAAAGAATAATAAAATTTAAATTTAATTAACTAGTACTTGGTATTTCTGTGCAACAGATTTCTGTTGAGAATATAAAAGTCAATGTATACATATTTTACTCTTTGGAAAACTAAGTTGAGAAATGTATGTTTAGCATGGATAAATTGATTTAAAAGAAATGTTGTATCATGAATATTTTCAGTCACCATATTATTTTATTTTATACTCTACCTTAATCTTAAATAAGGGATTAAAAAAACTGAACTATTATAGTGATTTTCAAATGTATAGTTCTTACGTAGTAAAATGATGGATAGTTTCAGATACTTGGATTTTTATAAAAGGTTCAAGGGCTGCTTACTATCAGCATAAGTAGTTTCCTGCCAAGGCAATTATGGAAGTTTACTAACATTTGCCATAAACTAAATATAATTCTTCTAGAGTTAATGGATACCATTTCTGAAGTTAGGCAGCCCCTTAAACACAGCACTACTGAGGTTTATCAATAATGCTGCCAGGAATTAACATACCTAAATAAAGGTAATTTTAATTCCCACAACTTTAGGAAAAGACACTTTAAGATCACAATGTCAAGTTGTTAAGGGTTTGTCATAGTTTTCATTTTCTGTTTATCTTGCTATAAGTAATATATGGTACTATGGCGCAAATGGAAGGCTCACATTTAATGATTTTTGTTTTTTGGGGATGCACTCTAAGTGTGTTGGGTCCCTTTGATAGCAGTGTTTCAACTGAAATTTGTAGCCATTTAACTCCAAAAAGCCTTAAAAACTAATGTGGTTCTTTCTCAAAGGTCTTTCTGGGAGACAATAGTGAGGGAGAGGTAGCCTAAGAGAAGATCTAGGCTTTCTAATACCCCTTTTAAGTAAGTCTCGCAAGTTCCATACCGAAGGGCACCTACTCTTCTCCCCTCCTCTCTACCTCCCTCCCTTCCACCCCTCTCATTCTTCAACCATTCTTAGTTCTAAAATATCATCGGTATGCCTGCCTGTCTGGTTGGCCTCTAACACTGTCCTGTTCCCTCCTCAGCCTGTGCAATTCAGTGCAGACCAGGTAGTTATAGAACCACTAAAGGAATGAAGCTCGAGGGGGTGAAGGGGAGAAGGAATTGTCAATACTTATAATTTAATTATTATGGTGATCTGACTCCTCACTGCATCTTGGTTAATCACGACACTCTCCTAACTAAAAGAGGGTCCAAACTTTGAGAAGCTACCTTTCTTAGCGTGGGTCCCCACAGAACAAAGCCTGGGGCAAGGCTTTGGGTGCAATTAGTTTATTTGGTTGTGATCCCAAGTGACCTAGAGAACAGGGCAAAATCCAATAAAGGGTGTGTTCTTAAGCTGGCTGCCTCTCTGGGCAACTGAGGCTCAATCCTGCTGGGGAACCTCCGAAGAACAATGTAGTGCCCAAGGGCTCAGAGGTGTCCCTCCCAACAGCACTGCAGTAGGAAGACTTTCTAGATCCATATTGCGCACTACCATGGCCATGTGGGACTATTCAGCCCTTGGAATATGGCTAGTGTCACTGAGAAGTTGAATTTTTAATTTTATTTCATTTACATTTAAATGTAAATAGCCATATGTGGCTGACCAGTGACTATTCAATTGGACAGCACACCTCGAAAGGATTTAAGGCCAGGTACTAATCACTAACTCCCTTCCCTCATTCGTGGTATATGGGAGAGGGTTATTAGCTCCCTCATACTTCCAACCTATTAGGACTTGGAAGAAATTCCTGAGAAAGAAAAGTTGAGAGAAACACTGCCTTCCAGTGAGGAACCTGCACCCCGCCCCGCTGCGGCACAGGAAGTTGGACAGGCTGAGATGATAGGCTGCTGGTGCAAAATGGCTCTTATGCTGTCTCACCAGGCACTGAAAAGGCAACAGTTGGATACATTCAAAGCTGTTCTTATGATTCTGGGTCAAAGTTCACATCATAGGAAATTTTATTCTGATAATAATCCTGATGCTCTAAGTGAATTCAATGCTTTAAAACTTTTAATATTTTATAAATATCTTTTATTTTTCTTTTAAAACTTTCATCATTTTGATTTTAATTTAGTAACGAGGACATAACTGTCACTTCCTTATTAAATAGTATTTTACCGTGTTTTCAGTAATTACATTTGACATGCAAGTAGAAAATGCTATTATCTGCTTTACATTTGTATTTTTATACAAGTGTATTTCAATTAGTTTTGACAATAAAAAAGACTATTTTTAAGTTATTTGTTACTAATAAATGCCATAGCTTTTAAATTACATAAGCCAAATAAAATTAGCATAATGAAAAAATGTGGTAACTTCTAATGATTCAAATTATGAAAAATCATGAAGCTCTATTTCGTAAAGTTGGATTTAAAACAGTCTGTTCAAATTACATTTTTTAAAAATTGAATTTTCTGAGAAAATACTGCTTTCCTCTAAAGAAAGCCATCAAACTCTAAAAATGTAGGGTTTATACAACACAAATGAAGCTAAATTACACATTAGAATGCCACTTTGTAGGTATTAAAACACAAAATTTACTCTTTTTTCATTTCTATGAAATGACTGTTTAAAGGTTAAGAATAAAGGCCAAAATTTGCATTTAAATTGAGATATTTTAAGAAAAAAAATGCTGATTTTCGACCTTTACCTCTGCAGCTAGTGTCCTCTTTCCTTTTTTTTTTTTAAGGTGGAAGAATCAAACTTTAAAGAAAAATGCCAGAAATGCAAATAAACTAATAGAAAATATTTAGCCTTATCAACTTTTCAGATTAGTCTTTTTATGCCCTTTAAGGAGGATAAATTGTGCTTTATCATTGATCAATTTAAACATGTAAAATCACCTATAAAAAATAAAATCAAATCACCTTTGACAATGAAAATGGGAAAATGATTCTGATTGGTATAAATCAGGGGCCCTAATTACTGCAGACTCAGAAGTGAAGAATGAAGATCAAATGGGACCAATTAAGTGAATGTTGAAAATCATAGGCTACTAAGTCTTATCATCCTCTATATTTTTCATTTGTACTATAATATGGCTATCCATGAACAACCAGAATCATTGGTTGAAATAACTATTCTGCACTCTTCCAGATTATATTGGTTCTTGTTAAAGGTCTGTAGAATTAGGGTAATAGACATTAGGGAGGCCACACATTTAAAATGTGTTTTAAATTCTTCCTCTGTGTTCATTGACTAGTTCTGTATCTATGAGAATATGTATTTATTTGAGTGAATGATAAAGAGAGATTGAGTTGATAAAACTGAATCTACCCTTACTTCCACAAAATAGAACTAAATATAACATTTGTTTAATTCCTTTTTGCTGGGGTATGCGTCTAAACTCCTCTACAACAAATATTTTATTTAAATTATATCAGCTCCTTGGTACTGCTGGTTCTCTCACTGTCACTTTTTATTTATTACTTGGGCCTTGACACATGAGGAAAAATACAGCCTTAGAATTCCAGACAGGTTAAAATACCTGGACAGGTTAATGAATCAGAGTATAAGATAAGGTAGACACATGAGGAAATGTATCTGTTCATAAATGAAGGAACATGTGAAATATCAAGTCTATGGTGAGTCCAGGATTTCATATTGGGTAGACAGACAGTTAAGATCTCAGGCCAATTGGAGTACCCTTTCTGGAGAAACATTCGCATCATGGAAATTTGTTAGCCATCATCTGGGCTCTAGCCATTGGAAAACTGATATGTAAGGTTCAGACACTCAGTGTTTGGTCCACTAGGGAACAAGATCCAAGTGGAATAATACAGGAGCATGGTCTTTATGGGAATGACTTAGATGAACCACCCTGGTTATAGGTGTCCAAGTCAATGTGTCACTGAGTGAATTGTCACCTGCTCAGATACGGGGCCAGAGTAATTTCTACTGCCTTTGCTGTGGGAGAGTACATTATACCATCGTCTAAGACGCTGGAACTAAAGAATCCCCTGTTCATTCCAATTCCATTTTTATCTTTTTAACCTATTTCTTAATAGATGCCAGACACTCTGTTGGGCCCCCCTCACATATTTTATCTTGGTATTACTTTGAGTTAATTACTATTTTCTTGGCTAGCCTTTCTCACACTTTACTTTAAAAAATTCAGGCAAATGTTACAGACATAGTAGAAAATATCAATATGCCCAATATCAAAACCACCCACAATGAAAGATTTTCCCATGAGCTTTTCTATTCATATTTTTGCTAAACAAGTTTAAACCTCAAATAAATCTACACTAATAAAAGAGAAAAATGGTAATTGGTGTACGATGCTACCCTTTTCATTGGCTAATCAGGGTGATATGCAAATTAACTGCCAACTCAGATGGCAGTTAACTGACAACAAAGATGGCGGTTAATTTGCATATGTAGGCACAATGCAGGGAGGCGAAAGGGAAAGCAGGAAGAAGCCC
>NW_006286587.1:10790876-10794984 GCF_000327345.1 Myotis davidii
ATCACCCTCCAATCGCAGGATCGGCCCCTTGCCCAGGCCTGACGCCTCTGCCAGAGGCGTCAGGCCTGGGCAAGGGGCCAATCCTGCGATTGGAGATTGATGGGGGTCAATGCCTGAGGGCTCCCAGTATGTGAAAAGGGGCAGGCTGGGCTCTCAAACACACACACACACACACACCCAGTGCACGAATTTTGTGCACCGGGCCCCTAGTATATTTATATAAGAATTCCCCAAAGGGTAGATAGCTCATAGTTATTAGACACAAACTATCAAACAACCAAATGAAAGAAAAAAGAAACTTAGACAAAGCAATATACATCCACAAAAACTGAGAGGTCCTTACCAAAAATATGTGAGAAATGGTGGCTTAAACTGACTTAAACATTTTATGTTATTTTTACTGTAGCACACATCAGAATATAATAGCCAAGAGGGACTAACATATGCGGATTCTTTTCCCTAAATCATTTGACCTGGGCATAGTCTATATTGAATATGCTGTGCGATTAGCATCCTACAGCACACATTTGTTAAAATCCCAATGTCCCAGTTTCATTCATCACTAAGAGAAGCTACCCACTGGGAAACTCAGAGTTGGTGGCTGTAGTCCTGATGGCTGTACTTAAAAAAAAAAAAAAAAAGGTAAAAAGGGATCTACTTAGTGGACCCCAGAGAGGATCAAGGTCAATTGTCCATGAACAACCAGAATCATTGGTTGAAGGATTTTCTGTATGAAGATTGTCTATGAAGCTGTGATTCTTTGATCTAACCTGGCAGTGACTCTGAAGGGATATAACTGAAATGTATAAAATTATAAATGCTATTCACAGGTTGCCCACACTAATCAAATTCTAGACATCTTAAAGATTATTTTATAGGTGAGAGATTGTTAATAGGAAATGAAGAGTTTAGAGCTATACCCTAACTTTTGGAGATTATTGACAGTGAAACAATTCTGAATAAATTAGTTTGGCAGAAATATGCATAGATATTAAATTTTGTTCTCTTCTAAAAACATGTCTGTTCATGGGCCAAGTGATAAAATATTAGATGATCAAGAAATATTTGATGGGGAATAAATGTAAATAGATTATAAAGGAAGCAGTCATGCAGTAGAGTTCTAAGTTTTCCAAAAAGATCAGAGGAAATAGAAATCCTGTGACTAATTAGGAAGATGTGAAGGATTGGTCTGAAAAGTAAAGGTAGATGCATGTTTCCTTCTCACTCATTAGCCTACTTCTCTCCCCAAATAAATTTTATTACTAAGTACTACAATAGGAAGTATTTATTATACAGGCATAATATCTAAAAAACATAGTAAGATTTTCAAAATGAACTTTGTCTTCCCAAAGACCATTGCATAAATTATGAGAGAGTTTTTCTTCTTAGTACATTTTTTACTGTTTGACAGATAGGAAATTATTAAATAAATAAACTAATTTGCCACAACAAAAGCAAAATTCAGATGAGCTTAGGATAATCTTATCTGAGTATATCTCTAAAAAATAGCTATACTTTTAAGTACTCTTGTTATTTAACCAATTGGAATATGAATGGATAAATAACAAAGCCTTGGTAAAGTGTTTTCTCCTGATAATTGCATTTCTTTGTGAATTTCTGGCCTTGATGATAACTGTCCCTTGAAAGCCCATGCCTTCATAATTCCAAGACAAGTGTCTAATATGACACTACAAAAGGGCACTTCAGATAAAAGAGTCTACTCTCAATGGAACTTACCAGCCAACTCAATAAAAGAATCATTTTGATCAATTTTTTTTTCCCCTCCACTAACTAGCAAACCACATTTGGTATGACAAGTTCTTTTGTTTTACATAGGAAACAAGATATCAGTAGATTTACCTATGTCATGCTCAAACAGAGGTTTTAATTTGGTTAGTGTTTTGCGTATACTAACATATTATTTATATCTGTACATATTCAAGGCTTCAAGGATAGTTGTCAGGGTATTTTGTTTTGTTTTATTTTTTATTTTTGAAGCATTACAAAATGTTCATAAACAGTGGAATACCCCTAAAGGAAAAATAAAGACTACAGAGCACAGCCAAAACAAATAAACAAAAAGACAAACTGAAAAAAAATGGTAAGGCATACTTATGGGACAGACATAATTAATGAAGATAAAATTAGGAAAAAAAAGTGGTCAGGGCTTTCTTTCCAATTTGGTAGGATTTCACCATAAAACAAATAGCTTATATGAATTATATGCTTATGTTTGTGTAAATATTTTTGCTTGTGTGTAATCTTTTGCCCATCTCTTTTGTCAGGAACCATTAAATTCAGTGCCCAGAGAGATGTTGGAAGTCAGCTACTATAAAATTAAGATGTGCTAGAAACTCATAATTAATTATATAAAGTTCTTTTACAAGATCAGACAATGGTTCTACATTTTGTTATATTAGAGACTGAGAAAACATCATTTGTGAAATCTAATAAGGCAGAACATTATTATGTTCATATTGAAAGTCTGACTAATCTGAGTGGATTAAAGGTGCCTTGTGGAATATCTTGTATTAGTTGACTAATTCTTGTCTTCATTATTAATGTTCAGAGGCAACTGTAATACCTACAAGTAAATATCCATTCAAAATAATTTCATAAACATTTCTTAATCATCATAGACAGAATATTGTTTTAATACAAATTAAATAGCATACATTTACCTTTGTCTCCCTTTAAAAAAAAACCCACCAAATTTTGAAAAGTAAATTAGTGACTGGCAGAGCTGTCACCCTTGATAAAGCTGTTTCACATCTTTGGAGAGCTTAAATATGATACACTGCAGCGTGTTCACTGTCCCTTATGAGCATTAAATGGTTTGTAAGATAAAAGAGAGAAAGCAGAAGTGAGAAGGTTCCTATTACAAACCTAGTCATATCATATAAAGAGATAGCATGGATTAAATCCCTACTGCTACCCTTTCCCCCTCCCTCTCAACTGCAGAAACTTCAACTGTCCTTTCTGACACACAACTGAGCCGCAGCCATGGAACCACATTTTTCACAGGGATTTGAAATGTCTCTGTGGTCATGGTCTGGCAGTAATAGAAACCATATGCTGTGGGTCAGAAGGAAAGCTATCTTGAAATAGAAGATCCCATCTCTTGGCCTGATGACCTTGGGAAACGTTAGTCATTTCAGTGCATTTTTCCTTGAAGCCATGTGGGGTTGTTTGGGTTACTTTTTACTCTCTGTGGCTCTAAATTATGAGGGGCATAACCACATATTATCCATAAGGAGGATGGTATCAGTGATAAGCAAATGGTTAATGTCAGTAGCAATAAAATTCTCTTCCAGGGCACCTGTTAGGTGATTTGTTGTAGATTGATTTGCATTTCCCTTTGTGATTTTAAACTCCTTTTGGCTTCCTAATACTTTAGAAAATAAGTCTGATGGAATGAGAGATAGCTTGAAAGAATTTGATTTAAGCTGAGTATTTTGTGGACATTGGAAAACCAGCTTTTGTCTTAAGTTACATTGCCTTTAGAATGACAGCATGTAAGACAAAGCAATATGATCTTTGTAATGGCTGTTGGCCCATCTCCATTTGACACACACATGCAAGTTATATGGATTGGGTCACTTAAGGTTTCCCATTTCCCATAAAATATTGTTTATACTTGCCGGATAGGGCTCAGAATTGGCCCTTGAGTAATTTTGCTCTAGTCTCTTATAGTGATCTGTGAGCATGTCACCCAAATTTATAGTAACTTAGGGGCATTGGCCATTTAAATTGCTGCTGGTGGACACTCATCATATAGAAAGCATTTCGGTATGTCAGTTACATTTGAATATTTGTGTATATGGTGTATACTGAAATACTGATGTGTGGTATGAACACTAGAAAGACCGAAATTTAGTATATACCTATATTGCCCAAAAGCAGTCAAAATGACTGCATTGTGAAAGAATAATATCGGAGCACTCTTCACTTATGTTCCTTAGCTTTTCCAATAACTCACTTGTATTCGACATTTCTTTCATGAATTTAGGGCGCAAAAGAAATAAAATAAACAACTTATTAAAATAAGTATCATTGCATAAAGATTCGAATAACAAGTACTAGTTTAACTTATTGAGCAACTGAAACC
>NW_006286587.1:10795089-10802133 GCF_000327345.1 Myotis davidii
GCCAATCTAGTGTTAAAAAGGAGTTTTTCTTCCACTGTTGAATTTTGATTATATAGATATAGGCACGTTTTCTAAAATTTAGATCATAGCTTATCAGAAATTTTTAATATCCTACTGAGAAATCCTCAAACTACCACATATCCTTTGATCCCTGTTTTCTCAAATTGAAGGGGTAGTGAAAATGGTTAAAAAAAATGTTTCTTCCTTTCCCCTTTCTTCTCTGAGATGTTACTCACTCCTCTGCTGGCTCCTAGAGGGCTTATGATTTGAGGTAAATGGGATATACAATGTTTCCTGGCCTCTTCAATTCAAACTAGCTTCCTGAAATGGTAAAATGACCAAGACTTAAACTTATCCCCTGCTATTTTTCACTATGTGTACTTGTTCATGTGTGTCCAGGAAGACTGGGCAGGACTGTAATCAGTTCTCTTAGTAGCTCGGACTACTACATTGAAACCAAAAGAAAGAAAGGAAGATTGAGTTAAACCTGCCCTGAAAGTCTTAATGTTCCATCATTGGAAAGGTTGACAGGTTCTTTTAAAGGAAGGTCATTTTGAAAGCTTAGGAAAGCTTTTTCACTTAACTCTACATTTTGCTCTTATCTGAAAGCTCATCCCAGGTTGTCCTGTAATATTTTATCATGATTTTGATAGGTTTCAGAATGAAGAATGGAACATGGCTTGCAGAATGCAGGACTAGTGCCATGGCGCTGCACTGTGAAATAAGCCGGTGATTTGTCTTCATCAGATGTTCCATAATGATGTTTCACTCCTTTTACCGCATGAACTAAAACACTGCGACATTATTTCAAGGAATGCATTTGTAAATTTTAAATCAGAACTGCAAATGACTATAAGGTTTTAAAATATATTTAACAAATATTATTTTAATGTTGTTTGCTCTATAGCCTGCATTCCAAATAGTTTTCTTAGGCTAATATAAAAATATTCTCATTGAAATCTCTGTGGGTTGAAACAATTGTGAAAGCAGAAAATTTAGTTATACTTAAATGACTGATGTTCTATAGGATCAAACAAATAAAATAATGAAGAAAATACATCAAATAGGCATACCTTTGAGACCACCTCTGAGACTCAAATCATGGGTTTTGATTGAGCACTGTCCTTAATATTGTAGATTGAGTGAATGAATTAATTTCTTTGCAATTTGTTCTAATAAGAACTTTCTACTAACTTGAGGGGCAAAGGGAAACCCCAACATTTTTATTGTCATGAAAAAGACAGATAAATAATAGGTTTTAAAATACTTTTCCTAGTTTTTAACACCTTAGCTAAAATTATTTGAGAGCATGTGAAATTTACCTTTTTAGTAGATGTTTCCAGAAAAGAGTGACATTATAATCTACCTTTCTCAGGTAATAAGATAGAAGCTTATATATATAATTGATTTCAGAGAAGAAGGGAGAGGGGGGATAGAAACATCAATGATGATAGAGAATCATTGATCAGTTGCACCTCCCCTGCGGATTAAGATGGCAACCTGGGCCTGTGCCCTTGACTGGAATCAAACCTGGGAACCTCTAGTCCACTGAGCCAAACAAGCTAGGGCCAGATCGAAGCTCCTTAATGTTCAGTTGAGTTTCAGCTTTAACATTTTTCATCAAAGCAGTTGCTACAAAATAGTGTTATAAATGAAAGTTAAAATGATTTGATTATAAGTAAACTTGAGTTTTGTCTTATCTGCCTTTCATAACATAGTAAAACACCATGAAAAATACGTCTTTTAGATAATCTTACTTAATAATAGACAAACATGCATATTGACCATACCTTCGCTATGCCTACCGACCCATCAGATGAGTATGCAAATTAACCAAACAGGGATGGTGGTTAATTTACATACATAGGCACCCAGCAGCAATGGGAGCCTGCAATCAGAGCTGAGAGGTCCCCTGCCCAGGCCTAACACCTTGAGGAGTTAGGCCTGGGCAGGGGTGGAGCCAGCAATAACGGGAACAGGGAGGGAGCCGGCAAATGCAGGAGCTGGGGGTCCCCTGCCCAGGCCAGAGGCATCAGGCCTGGGCAGTGGCGGAGCCTGCATGGCAGGGAGCAGGGAGGGAGCCGGCATTGGCGGGGAGCAGGAGCAGAGCCAGTGATCATGGGGAGCAGGGGCAGAGCCAACAATTGCAGGAGCTGGGGGCCCCCTGCCCAGGCCTAATGTCTCGGCCAGAGGCATTAGGCCTGGTCAGGGGCCGAGCTGGCAATTGGTGTGAACTATAGAGGAAACACCTTTTCTGACAACTCATTGGCTAAGCTCCCTGTATGCCACTGGTAATATTCTTAGTAACTTGGATAATAAGAATCCAATAAGGTGATCTAGGTTTTTTTACCACACTCCTGGAGAAAAAAAGGAAGGTCTGCTGCTGGAGGGCTAAGAAATGTATGTCATATCCTGCCCTAGCTGGTTTTGCTCAGCGGATAATGCCTCAGCCTGCCCATTGCAGGATCTGAGTTCATTTCTGACTAAGGGCATGTACCTAGGTTGCAGGCTCCTCCCTGGCATGGGCCCAGGCCAGGGCTCATGCAAGAGGCAACCAATCAAAGTGTTCCTCTCACTTTGATGTTCTCTCTGTCTTTCCTTTCTCTTCAACATTCTCTAAAAATCAATGGAAGCATATCCTCAGGTGAGGATAAAAAAAGAAAGAAAGAAAGAAATGTCATATCCTATGAAAGACACATCTTGAAAATGCCTAAAGAAAGTTGTCATGTTTTCATGGTGAAGGGACTGGAGTCCATGTTAATGAAAACACCTTGGTGGCTGTGGTGACTGGCAGTGGTTGCAGCAGCGGGGTGATGGGGCTGGTGCCTTCCCCTGATCAGCCTGGTCACCTCCCACAAAGGGAGGCCAGACTGTGGCTTAGGCCCACTCCCCAAGGGTAACAGGGAGCAGGGAGTAGGACCATCCCCTGAGGGCTCCCAGTATGTGAGAGGGGGCAAGCTAGGCTGAGGGACCACCTCTCCTTCACTGCACAAATTTCTGTGCACCGGGCCTCTAGTAAATAAATATTCTATGATCTCAGTATTAACTTACATCAAGGTTGGTTTTAAGACTTTTCCTTGGGTCGAGTTTTATAAAATAGAGACCCTCTAGACCAGTGATGGCGAACCTATGACACGCATGTTAGAGGTGACACACGAACTCATTTTGTTGGTTGATTTTTCTTTGTTAAATGGCATTTAAATATATAAAATAAATATCAAAAATATAAGTCTTTGTTTTACTATGGTTGAAAATATCAAAAAGTTTCTATATGTGACACGGCACCAGAGTTAATTTAGGGTTTTTCAAAATGCTGACACGCCGAGCTCAAATGGTTTGCCATCACTGCTCTAGACATTAAGACATCCTATTGACTTTTTTTTTTGTAATTGCCTTTCCTATACAGACAGTCCTTGGGTTACATCATACTCGCCGTACATTGTTTTGTGGTTACGTCATCATCTCCCATTTATTTATTAAAAAAAAAGTCCCATCATTTCAATGTATGTACCTGTGCTTTATGTTTTTTATCATTTATTTACCACAAGTAAAGGTCAGGAATTATTATCTTTCTTTAATTTTTTTTTTTACTGTTTCACTTCATTACTGCTGTGTATGTGCTTAGGTGAGTGACATAGGTACTTATGTAGGTGGGTTCCAACTTATGGCAAAAATTGCGTGATGTCACACCAAAGGAATTGATCTCCCATGTAACCTGAGGACCTACTGTAATCTCTTCAGAGCAGTTATCATTAGCTCTACGTATTACATTGAGCTACTCACATTTGGAGGTATTTTCCTAAAATTGAGACCTGTCTTATTTTTTAACAAATTATAGTGGTATTCTTTTATGTTATATTTAAGGCACACCTAGGAAAGTATTAAATGCATATTGTTATTCTTTGCTTTGTTACTAAGGCAGATATAATAGCTTGAAAGAGGATGCTAACATACTTTTAGGATCAGAGCAGGTATCTGTGTGCAATTAAAGTAAAAAATGACACCCTACAATTGTTGAGACATTTTTGAAGCTTTTTGGCTCTTCAAATTGATCTTTTTTTATCCTTAGAATTATTTTATTTTGGGATTGTTTTGCTCAGATATACAAAATAACTATCATTTGAAATGCCAACCATACTATGGTGAAGTATTGTCAGTGAGGCAATAGAATCCAGTATTTAGTCAGCACAGATGAAAGGAGATGAACTCCAGATGACATGTCCGCAGCCAAACTTGCACTCCTCTCCCTGTCTTTACAGAAGTGCACCTGTAGAATTGTTTCCTATAAAGTTTAATAGCCAGAGTGTATGTGCCTCCTCTCTCCATTGTACCGTTTAAATACAGGCCTTTATCATTTGATCCCATGACTATCCCTGGGGACTTCTCTCCGGCTTCTTAGCTCCCCTGTCCCCATCCTGACTGAACCCTGGCTCAACTTTCCTAAAACAGCTATTTGATTCTATCATTTCGTGTTCATAAGCTTTTCTTGTTTCTTTACTGCCCACAGAATCTAAAAATCTAAGCTCTTTGTATTTAGTTGGGGCTAGGAGAGAATGCAATTATCCAACTTAATGGCCTCTGAAGAAAATATTATAACACCTTTAAATTTGTTTATCTCATCCTTATACATTTTTATGTATGTATATATTTTATAACATATATACTTTGCCAATATAGCAGTTGACAGATATAGTTGATGAATAAATATATAAATATTAGGGGATGATCAAAATACATTTTACTAAGAGAATACACAGACACACACAAATTGTAGATCATTGCCGTGACTCCCTTCTTTCCCTTCTCCTTTTCTACCAGGTGGACAAAGGAGGTAAATTACATCTGACTGTTGGTAGACCCAGAACTAACTTGGATAAATCTCTAAGTACACTACAGAAGTTTATATTTGTTTACCATTTTCTTTACTCAAAGGGCATTTGGTAAATGCCATTGAGACATTTTTCACTTCTTTTCTTTCTGACCACTTTTGTTCTCTTGGGCATATGTCAAAGGGATTATGAAACCATTCTTGTATTTGGTCTGGACTGGCATTTATTTGCTCATTTGTGCTAAGTCCTTTGCTATTTTAGCACTCTTTAGCACATTCCTGTCTGTCTTCCTTGCAATTTTAACTTATAGCACAGTTTTGATGCTTTCAGCCTGTAAGTAGTTTTCAAACCCCAGGCATTTGATGATCGTTTGGTGCTCTTGGTACTGCAATTGACACCATTACCAAGCTACCTCTCATATACTTCCTCCATCACAAAGAGATGTCGGTGCTAATTCTGAGACTGCCCTGGCTTTCTACTTCATGCTTGATTATGAGTTTTTCTTGCATTGGGAACTAAAAAAAATGGCATTCTGGCATGGTCTGAGGCTCTCAACATTCTATACTGTCTCATAGTAGCAGAACTTATTTTTTTTCCAAACCCCAGTAGCCTGAGAGGCAAAGAACTAGCTCAGCAAGGTTACTAATGACAAATCCCCAGCCCACTAACTGCCCAACCTAGATGCTATTTCCAATTTTTTTTTCTACTTTAGTCTAAACTGAGATACTTCAAGACAAAAGAGGTATACCCCTTTCTCATAAACAGAAAGGTGTACTAGTAAACAGATAGTTCCAGGCAAACTGCTACATTGGTCCTTATGATTACTACTAGAGGCCCAGTGCACAAAATTCGTGCATGGGTAGGGTTCCTAGGCCTGGCCAGTGATCAGGGCCGATCTGTGGGGCAACTGGCGGGGCGATGAGAAGGCCCCCTCTGGCCATCGCTTAGGCCACCCACTCACTGGCCCCACCTCCCGCCACTGCTGCTGGTCTCTTCCCTCTGCAGAAGGCGACCAGCAGGGCAATTGGGGGGGCCCTGCTGGCACCTGCCTTGACTGGCCTGGGGCCTGCGGGCTGGGGGCAGCTTCTGCATTGAGTGTCTGCCCCATGGTGGTCAGTGTGCATTATAGTGACCGGTCATTCCACCACTTGGTTGATTTGCATATTAGGCTTTTATTATATAAGATACTTAAGGTCAACCCAAGACCAAGGGAACCATACAAGGAACAACCCAAGTCAAATGGAACAATACAAGGAACAACCCTGTCAAAAGGAATAATACAGCATTCATACTGGAATACCAACAGAAGGGCCTTCTAAAGCTCCCTATGCATTCTCCAGAAATGATATCTTCATTCAGGTTCTCAATGTCCTAGCCCTGTCTGCCTTCTTAAACCTATCTCCCATCTTCTTTCTAATACTTCAGTCATTGTGAACCCTTCTCCATTCTCCAGACAGAGCCCATCTCTCTGCCTTTGTGGGTTGAAAATGGCCCCCCAGCAACAACCTACCTGTGGAGATCCTGCCCATTTTTGCATACCTAGCTCACATTATGGTTGTTAGCTTCTGCTAATAACCCTCACCAAGAGCAACCTCTTTCTTTCTCATCAGATGCCCTGTGACATTCATGTTATGGCCTTCTCATTATAGCATTTACATCTTGACTTTATGGTTCTTTTTGTATAGTTTTTAAAAATTATTTTTATGCTATATAACCTAATTTCTAAGTTCTTTGAGCACAAGTTATATGTCATATTCATTTTTGTATATCCCTGCTGCCTAGTTATAATAATATTAATATATTGGAGGTACAGTTGTATTTCTAGAAGACATTATATGACTGAATGAAATGTTTCACGATGAATGTATTCTTCTGATGGAATTTTTAAACCTACCACTGCTGAAAATTCCTCAGTCAGCAAACAGACAGCAGTGCATCATTCTGACACTCCTTTGAGGTACATGTTTATTCAGTGTCCACCCACTAACCAGAAGATATTTAATAAAAAAAAGAAAAAGAAAGAAAATCTGTAGCTTGATTATGTGCTCAGCCAAAAAATTTCTTTTGCAGTTCTAAGGAAAATCTCCAGCAAACCCAATTACTCTCCCAGCAATGCACTTCAAAGGAGAGAAGAATGCATTTCTTGTACAGAATTCCTGGATACGTTTGATCATTAGTCAGGGCAAGTAGTTTGACTTGAGGCTATTTACTCAGC
>NW_006286587.1:10802167-10820063 GCF_000327345.1 Myotis davidii
TACAGCATTGTCAACCAAGAGGAGTGTCCTGTACCTCCCAAAGCAGAACTTAATTTGGTCTGTCAGAGAAGTTACAGAGGTTTGCTGTAGAAATGAGTCACAGTCAGTAAGATCTGGTTGACTTTTTGTCAATCAAAAATGTTTCTTCCCCCAAATGTTCTTTTTCAGGAATAATAATAACAGTGATACTTGGCACCAACTAATTGAATCAGAACCTGAGAATTTCATAGTAATGCTTCTCACTGAAAGAGGTTTTGTTTCTTTGAGTATAAGCTTTTAAAAAATTCATGTTGAGTGTTCTGTGGCTCATACTTATTTCATCTAGGAAGTGCAATAAATATTTTTGATGTAGTCAAAATATAATATAATATCATTAGATTTCTAATTAAAGATATACAAATAGTTCATGAAACAATCAATTTAAGAAAAAATGGTCTGTAAATGTCAACATTTTTTTACACTAAATTAATATTATATGAAATGGACTTTATACTTTCTGGAGGGGCGATATTGCACATCACTTTTCAACAAGTAATTTTCTGCACTTAAATTTTTAATTAAATTTAATTTCAGTTATAAGATGTTTATTACTATTTGTCATATTCTTCAGCTAAAATAATTAACAATAATAATATTTTCCATTCTTGATTTTCTTATCTCAATTTTAAGGAAAATAATGCTTTAGATTGATAGAAAAAAAGAAATTGGTGTGTAACCACAAGTGCTTTAGACAAGGTCTATTTATAATTTCTTACCATGAATATTGCTGAATGAAATAGCTACATATATTTTTTATTTTTAGACAAATTAAAAATGCAAAAAAGCACTAGTGAGTCTTTTAATTATTATTTATTACTAAAGAAGAGCAAAACTACTTCTGTAACATTAATTTTTAAAAGTTAATTCCCATGTTCTAATAGGAGTGTAATGAGTTTTTCTCACAGTGAACTCTAATGAGTTTATGAATGTGCTGCCTTATTTATGGTAGAGGCTATGCAAATTTGACTGATGTTTATTTATGCATGCATTACATTGGGAATATATTTGCAGACCATAAGCTTGCTGGAAAATTTGTTACAGGAAAGAAACTTATGAAGAAGACTTCTTATCCCAGGAGTAGAATTAAGGTAAAATTAACAAGGAATTGAAATGATCTTTGATCATGATTTTTGTTTCATTTTTATGCCCTTTGAGGAAGTGTTGCCTGTTTTTTTTTTATGTTCAGCAGAGCAGTACAATGCAATACACAGAAGCACAATGTTGAATTTTCATAATAATGCTTGAGATGCAAATGAGGCACACTTCAAAAAGCAGGTTGATTAGCATTTCTTAGTAAGATGACAGTCCCCTCTTCCTAAAAATTTTTGTTCATTAGTTTTATCAGTAGATTGCATACCCAGATTTCAAATTTCAAGTGCATAGTTTTTGCTTATAATTATAATGTGAATTTAAATAGTTTTAGATTGTGCATTTAAAACAATTCTTGTGTCACTAAATTACACTCTGAATTAATGAGCTGTTTGACACCTCGGAGCCCTTTGCTTTGAAATTCAGTCTGGTTTAAAGTGAACTCCAACCATTTCAGGCCAGTAGCTCACAGAAAGTTGCAGGATTAATGAGCTCGAG
The DNA here is from genome assembly GCF_000327345.1 of Myotis davidii. Classification (NCBI taxonomy): domain Eukaryota; kingdom Metazoa; phylum Chordata; class Mammalia; order Chiroptera; family Vespertilionidae; genus Myotis; species Myotis davidii. The sequence continues at coordinate 10,803,794 of NW_006286587.1, forward strand.
GGGCCCCATGGTTCTCTTAGAAGCATATATCACAGAATTCTATTCTCAGGGAACATCATTCTTATGTGAGAAGATGGGGAGGTGAATGTGGAGAAATGGTATTTAAACAAATGATTTGACAATTGCCCACAAGGAGTGTGTTTTCATCCTACTAGGCTGGATTGCAGAATTGTCATAAAACTTCAAGTCATTTTTGTACGACAGGTCTAACCACCTGGGCAGACCTGCAAAATTCCATCCTATTTTTAGCTTTCAGTTACAGAGACAGTAAGATATTATGATATTGGTGTCTTTGAGATGATAAAGTACAGTATTCCCTTTACTTTTCCTAATTCCCCCCTCCCTTTATTTTTTGTTAATCCTCACCTGAGTATATTTTTTCATTGATTTTTCGAGAGAGTGCAAGGGTGGGGGAGAGACAGAGAGAGAGAAACGTCTATGTGAGAGAGACATATCCATCTATTGGTTGCCTCCCCCATGCTCCCTGACCAAAACCGGGCCAAGGGTTGAGCCTGCAACCTAGGTATGTACCCTTGCCTGGAATCAAATCTGGGACCCTTCAGTCCGCAGGCCAATGCTCTATCCACTGAGCAAAACCGACCAGGGCGCTAATGCCCCTTTTTCCTAGATTCAGCCTCTTCCTCTCAGCTAATCATCCTTGTCATCTACATTTCATTCCTTTAAATTAATTCCTCTTACTCCTGACTTCATTATTGTTTTACCAATAGAGTGTGAAAATATTTTCTAATGAATAAGCTGACATCCTTGAATGAAATATATTTAGATGTCGCAGCTCTACCTTTGTCAGGCTGGGGCTATCTTGAAGCAGTGGGGAGCAGAGTGTGGGCCCACCTGGCATTAGTTGATATTCTTGCTCAAGACCTCTCTTGACAGGTAGTAAATCTCACAAGGGAAGATGGAAGCATCTAGAAGTCTCATTGCCATTAAAAATATGCTCCTCACCTGATTGTGGCATTTATGTTTCATTATAGCAAATCTGGATGCAAGATCATACGAAAGGCATCTTTTCTTCTCCTAAAGAGATCTAGGTATTTCAAAACCCCAATACAAACTATACCAAAGTTCTGTATGCTTTTGTGTTGGATTTTCAAAATTTAGTTTTCTTACAGGTCACAATGACTGAATGAAATACAACTAACATATGATCCAAAAGACATAAGAGGGAGAACCTTAGTTTATAAGTACAGAACATGTCTAGTCATGTGGAGCACTGCAGTTCTGTTTGCATTTGTTATATGAGAAAACAAGAGATGAACATCTCATGTCTGCAGTACAAAGATGACTTGAAGTTTTTTTGACGGTTCTGCAACCCAGCCTAATAAAGTCTGATACATTCTGAAGAATGTTCCTGAAGATATGAAAATAGAGTTTGGAAAAATGCAAATCAGATGGACTGGCACAGGGCCAATTGACTCATTCATTCCCAGGGAATATCAGAACCTCACAGAAGTCTAACTCAAGGGGAAATGCACATAGGTAGACTTCCTTCAGGTGAAAAAAGATTCATCATGCAGCTAGCACTAAATATTTGAGTTTTGTTATCCACTGTTTTATCAAGGGTGTTTTAACTAGATGTTTAATCAGCACCTTATGCCATTTTAGGAGCTATTTAGTCCTCTTCCTGACGAAGGAGAGATGAGGTAATTTAGGCCAGTCCAAACGGATGGGTGGGTTTTAGAGTACAGACAGTCCTCGGGTGACATATGTCGTTTTGTGGTTACGTTGCCATCTCCCACTTATTTATAAAAAAAGTTCTGACATTTTGACGTATGTACATATGTGCTTTATATTTTTATTATTTATCACAAGTAAAGGTCAGGAATTGTTAACTTTCTTTTAATTTTTTTTTTTTACTGTTTCACTTCATTACTGCTGTGTATGTGCTCCATGTGAGTGACGTAGGTGCTTATGTAGGTGGGATCAGACTTACGGTGAAAATTGGTTAAGTCACGCTGCAGGAACAGGCCCGAGGACCTACTGTATCCTGGTCTTAGATGCATCTGGAACCTCTCAATAATTCAAAATTCTAAACAGATTAATAGACACAGCAGAGTGTGTCTTATTTGAAATTAGGTCTAGGTACATATAGAGCTACCTTAGAATGGAAGACAATGGCCTGGCAGATTTTTATATGTGAATATGTTAACATGTAAGGGACCTCAACATGGAAAGTGGTGATCAATGAGTTAAACGCAATTATGATTCATAAGAAAGATAATAGTGTTTTAGAGAGGGAGGAGTAGCTGGGGAGAAGAAAAGAATTTTGGCCAGATTTTGCAATTTTTAACATTTTTCACAATAGCAATGACAATACAACTCTGAGTGAAGGACTGTGTTATGACATGCATTGCCTTATACTATTGGAAGATGAGGTCTCACACTTAAATTTTAAAAATTTCTTCTGTCTAGGAAAAGAAGTGGCCATGTCTTTGGGAGACACAGAAATAATACAAAAAACCTAACTTGTCATTGAGAAAAAGAGTTAAAATGAATAGCTCATTTTATTTATGAATTCTTTTAAGAATATGTAGGTGACTTTTATTTAGTTTTGGAACTTTTTGGACATTTTTATTTTACTCTTTCTGGAGAGCCACCTAAATTAGAGGTTGGACACCAAATAATAGATTTACCTTCACCTTGAATTTGTAGCTCCCTGGGGAGATAAGATTACTTTAGTTGCTAATGAACATTGGTCCCCAGCACAGAACAATTATAATGGAAAATAAGGACAGTTTGAAGGGCATCAGGGTGATTTTACCCAATTAGATTTACTCTCACCTCATCCCATTTATGGGTCAACTTATTAAAGTTGAGAGTTCTTGGTACCTGGTTTCTATGGAGGGACAAATTATATATTTGGACAAATTATTGTAGGGTTAATTTGACTCAGTAAACATTCATTCATGTTTCACATGTGAAATATGATGCTGTCTTAGGAATAAGAATACTAAGATGGATGTGAAAAGAAATAATTGCCTTTAATTAAGATGGCTTGAGGATCATGTATTAAAAGACACACACAATTAAAAGGTAAAATATGGTCAAGTTTGTGCTTAGAAGATTTATCAGACATCTATAAGAAGCAGGAACAGGTTTTATTATTGTTGTGTTTATTTTTGTCTCTGTGTGCTGGAAGTGGGAGAAATGACAAGGATTTAATAAGTAATAGAATAAATGTGAAGGAAACCACCAAGCATAACTAATTAAATGGACCCCACTTATCCCTCAGTGTGTATTTTAGTTAGATTTGGGTGCATTCTATGTCTCTTGAGCAAGGTGGGCAGTTTGTTCATTTGGTTGGAATCCTAAAGTAATGAGGTCAAAATTTAGGGCTTAATACCCCTATAGATAATTTGGTTTTAATCTGCTCTGTGACCCCAGAAGGACACTTTAACCCACACCATTACCCTGACTTTTTGTCTTTGAGTGCAGGGAGGCAACAGTGAGAGTGTAGATGGCTTTCCAGCAAATCTATCTCCACCAGAAGACAGCGGTGGCTGGATAAGTAGGATTAACCTTTACATAAAAAGCACAGCATATTCCATAATTAGGAAAACTAAAATTGGTCTGAGAAAGGCAATAATTGATTGCTCTTGAATACCCATTCTTGAATTTGGTTTATAAAAAATGAGGATCTTGGAATTTTGTTAATGATATAGTTTATGATAATAATTTTTACACCACTGTATTAGAATGCTTAACCAAGGAACCATTGAATGCCAGTAGTTGATTGACCTGGACTTAACTCATGGAATGTCTTACTAAGTGTGGTTGACTTGGCTGCCCATTCTTATTTTGGACACTTTAATTTTAATTATGGTGCCACAACTTGGGTTGATATTCTCTCTTGATGCAATGGAGATGAAGTAGATTACAATTTACACTACAAAAGTTACTTTTCAAAATGTAAATTGTTACTTAACAGTAAACATCTACATCTCATGCAGGGATGAATCCAGCTTTTGGGGAGACTAAAACCTATACAACAACTGGTGTGAGAGGAAGAAAACTTACAAATATAAAATCTTTTACAAAGTGGTTATTTAAACTCATTTTTTCCTCTAAGTGATGGAATTGTTAAAAATTATTAATAGTTGAGAAAAGTGTCCCTCTATTTTATAACTCTTTGTTGATAGTGTCATGTACATTGTTAAAATTGTGGTCAAATATGGGAAAACTGTTTCAGGCTTCTTTTATGATGAGCTGCAAGATTTTAGGGCATTTCAAAATTTCTTTGAAACACAGGGACTATTCTTAAATACCCTAGGAATTGATTTTCTTTATTAGCTAGGTTTTAACCATAACATGTATGCACCACACCTTCTTCATCCATTCATCTATTGATAGGCACCTAGGTTGACTGGTTTTCTTGGCTATCCTATCTAATAAAAGGGTAATATGAAAATTAACCATCACTCTGTCACAAAGATGGAGGCACCCATAGCCACAAGATGGTGGTGCCCAGTCTCTTCAGCCCCGCTGGAGTCCCCCAGTCCTGGGGGACAGGTAGCTGCTGAGAGCAGGCAGCGTGAGTGGCCTGGCAGAACCGGGAGGGCCTCTGGGCAGCAGGCATGGAGCAGCTGGTGCAGGCCTCTGGGCAGTGCATACGCCCTGTCTGTGGAGAGCCTCTGGGCTGTAGAGAGCCTCTGGGCAGCAGTCATGGAGCGGCCAGGCTCTGCAGAGAGCTGAGAACCATGGGGAATGGGCCTAAACCATCAGGGCTCCTGGATTGGAGAGGGCTCCCCTGAGGGCTCCCAGATTGGAGGGGGTACAGATAGGGCTGAGGGACACCTCCTCCCCCCACCCACGTGCACCGGGCCTCTACAATTATATCTATCGATAGATAGATAGATAGATAGATAGATAGATAGATAGATAGATAGATAGATAGATATAACCATGTGAACACATTGCTCAAACCCAGTCCAAGGCCTTAGAAGGGGTCTGTGCAAATGAGGGCACTTGAAGCTTAAGCTCCATTATTTTATGATAAATACATGCATAAATAGCATCACAATTTTCACCAAGTCTTTCCAAACATTATTATATTTAATGTTCCAATGAAATAGCATAACCCTGCATACTTATATATAGCGAGTCAGTTGAGAAAGAAGTCAGATATTTAGTGATCTTAATGAGTTTTTTAAATAAGACACAGCTCAATTCTTATCTCTTGGTTTGACTGGCATACAATGCTTCTTGTAAGGCTGTTATGTTAATATCTTTATATTTATTATGAGTTTTCATTTATACTTGATAGCTTGAAAAGAGAGTAAATTCCCATCTAAGAATATGAAAATATTTTTAAAGTTATTATCTTTTATGGTATTTCCTTTATAGTCCAGTGACTAGATTAGTTTTAGTTATTTAAAATATTAAGTAACTTAAGTGACAGATAATATATTAAAAAATATATAATGTGTCTGAGTAATCAACTTGTACAGAGCATCTTTAACATTTTAAAATATTTTTACTTCTAAGCCTTAAACTGAAACTTGTTATTTAAGAAAGATTTCAGAATAGATATGGAGATCCCATTGCACTCTGTATGGTTTTCTGTTAAATTTACCAGGACCTGTTTATTTGCATTAAACATACTTAGTTTTATTAAAGCTGCTTGGGCTTTCTCTCTTTTCTATGCCTCTTACCCCGTCTGTGTACACAAATCCCACAACCTAATCAAGTAGCCTTTGATCAAATTTAATTTGGATTTTTCCTGAGTAATGCTGTCTGGTGGTAGTTAAATAGAATTTAATTAAAATAAATATGCACAAGATTCAATAGAGCTTAATTACATGATTGGACTTAGTAAAATTTTGCACAAAGTCTAGACATTGTAAGATATACCTATCCATGACATGGATAAAGGTTTAGTAAAACAGGGGCCAGCATTCAGAAAAGGGGGAGGCAGAGAGAAATGCATTTTCAAAAACTATCTATACACTTAGATAGAATTCTAAACACACAAACCATGTTCTGTTGAATTTAAACCTACAGTAAAAATTGGATTTTTTTTTGTGTTTCTATCCTATTGCAACCATAAAATGAAAATACGAAAAACTAGGCAATCCATGTTAAACAGCAATTTAGATTGACAAGCTATTTTTCCAAATTTGATTTCTGGCTCCAGTAGACCAATGCTTCTCAACCTTTAATGTAGACATAGTAACCCAGCGATTTTGTGAAAATGCGGGTTGAAATTTAGCAGATTTGGAGCAGGAACTGAGATTCTGCATCTAACAAAATTGAAGTGACGCCCAGGCAGTTAGTCTGAGGACTACACTTTGAGTAGCAAATTCCCAGACACGGAAGTGGACAGTTGATTTGGGGCAGTCACCACCACTACCACCACCACCACCACCGTAATTGTACTGATAATAATATTTAACCAACACCACCTCTCAACTGTGGATTGTTTTGATATAATTTCCGTTATATCAGTCTGGTCTTCACATTCTTTAATGTCATATGCTTTATCTCAGCTAGAGTCTCACTGTTATGTAAAGCCAGTTACTTAAGAAGAATACAGGGTGGGGCAAAAGTAGGTTTACAGTTGTGGGTACCTGAAGCAGAGTTTCTTCTTGTATTACTTATTAATGATTGTATTTTCTGTATGAACAACTGCAAACCTACTTTTGCCCACCCTGTGTTTATTTCAGAGTCTTAATCCCTCTAGTTCAGCATGAACTCAGATTTCAGAAAATGTTTTAATCTCATCATTCCTCAACTTCCTCACTCAGGGGTCACTCAGCTGGGCAGCTCCTTTGCTCGTTCTGACATTTCTCTTACAAATACTGTGAACCACTGTCCCTGGCCTGTCTTTGCAAGGCCGGGATCTCACTGTCCTTCACACAGGCTGGTTTCATTCTTGATTCCAAATTCTGCACCTGCGGCCTGTCAGCCAAGAATGCTCATAGTTACATCTCCTGTCTTTCATGAGGTCTCTGAAAACTTCTTCCTACACTCACAGGCTCTGGCCACTTTGCTGACTGGGCTGAGCAGGTGAAGCCACTCAGCGCTTGTCTGCCAGGATTGCATTGACATATACAGAGAGCTGTTCTTCAGCTTCCTTTGTGCTACATTTTATTTCTAAAAATGTATTTTTATTCATTTCAGAGAGGAAGGGAGAGAGAGAGATAGAAACATCAAAGATGAGAGAGAATCATTGACTGACTGCCTCCTGCACACCCCACACTGGCGATTGAGCCCGCAACCTGGGCATGTGCCCTGACCGGGAATGGAACAGTGACCTCCTGGTTCATAGGTCAACACTCAACCACTGAGCCACACCAGCCAGGCTGTACTGCATTTTAAAGCAACCCAACACTGGTGCCCATTAACTCTCAAGCACCTTCTTTTCGATGACGTATCAGGAAATTCATCTAGTTGAATGTCTATGAAGGTGTGACAGTGGAGCACTGTCTTAGCACACACATGTTCAGACACAATATCACAAGTTATAAAGGGTCTTACTTTATAAAACCCCGAGTTAAAAGCCACTAAGTTAATAGGTAAGATATAAGTGAAAGTTTTGATTTAGAAAAAATGGAGGCAGTTAGACAATTAAATACTAATTTCAAGGAATTTCTAATAACTAACAATTTGTACCTCCATGGAGTTATTTAGTCAATAGAGAATTGTTTTATATTGGAGGATATTTGTTAGAAAGACAGTCACATGATATATTTTTATTACTTTTATCTGTTACTTAGAGACTTTGCACATGCAGCAAGGTGATAAAGATGCCCAAAGGGTGCAGCCGGAAAATGTGGTTTCTCAAAGCAGGGGTCCCCGTGAATTTCTGAGCATGGACGAGGCAAGGGGGCTGTGATCTGCTGAGCTGAGACAGTGGCCAGCAGGACTTTCTGGATTATTTTCCCTGACCACCACCTTGGAGGGGGCCCTTGAAATGATGCAGAAGTATCAGTACTCCTGTGGCACTTTGTGGTAGGAAGGAAATGGAAAAAAAAATGCAGTCTTCATCCAGATTATGTGCTTGGTTCTATATGGAGATGTGTAATCCTTAGGTTCTTAGAAAGTTGCAGGTGGGGGATCTGAAATCCAATGGATTCCCCCTTGACATCCGAACACTAAGATTTATTTCCCAATGACCCAGAGCACATAGTGTGAGTGCTGCTTCACTGCATAGGGGGGTCTGCCTGTCTGTGCGAACTCATTACAGTCTGTGGTGCCTGGTCTTCCTCTAGGCAGGGGATTCAGCACAGTGTTCTGGGGACAGCATTGGGTGGTATCCCCCTGTCCCACTCAGTAACACTGTGACTTTACGTAAACCCATCTGAGATTCAGTTGCTTTACCTGTAAAATGATGATAATAGTTATTACTTACCTCAAAGAATTGTGAGGATTAAATGAATAACGTGAAAGTTTTGATTTAGAGGAAAGGAGACAGAAAAGTAAGTCCTAATTTAAAAAAATATTCCGGTGAGGTCAATGAGATTAAACAGTAACTAATAATTAGTAGTTCCATGTCATACTATCTGGAAGGGCTTCAGTGCCTAGCAAATTATAAGCACTCTGAAAATAATAACAATAACAACAACATTAGTTATTATTATTATCATAATTACTGTTATAAATAAAAAAAGATGAGGGCTGCATCTTTAGAAATTATTTAATTGATATGAAATGCTTAAAACTGTGCCTGTGTGTATATGTGCTCATTAAATGCTAGTTGTTATTATTGTTAGAATTACTATTATCATATTAGTGCTCACCTTCATCTGACCTCTGGAGTATCCATCACAGTAAATATTACAGAGGATAAATGAGAAAATACTTGTTAAATTAATTTTATTTTTTAGGGCAACTATTAACCCATTGGAGTGGTAATTTTTGATGAGAAGTTTCTGTTTTTAAAACATTAATAGATTTGTTTCTGATATTGTGATTTTTTATTTCATGGCCATCATTGTTTCTTCCGTTTATAATTCCTAGAATTATATTTTTCCAATGCACAGTCTCAACTGCCTGTTAATTGTTAATTGGCTCTCTAAATATCATCTATTGGATCATCTATGTTAGACCTTAGGTAACAGTCTGAGGTTTACAATAAGAGTCAAATGGAAAGGAGTTTTTGAGATGACTCTCTCCATTCTCAATTTATAGGTAAGGAGATATGCCATGTCCGATGTCACACAGCAGGTCAGAGGCAAAACAAGGACAGTAGTCCTACAGGCCGTGTACTAAAATGTATGTTGCGTAAATGCACACATAAGCATATCCATTAATTTCAGATTGTTGAAGTGTTAAAAATAAGGCTATCTACAGTCCCTAAAAAAAAAAAAAATCATAGTGGGAGGGGGAACATGTGGTAGAACCATAATCAATGTAATATATCGGCTGATTGCCCCCTAAATTGAAAAAATTACTGGTCCATTTCTGAAAATGACCTCGAATGAGTTGAAAAGGACATCTCTTTAATCCTCATCAAACACAGAACCTGTGTCATAAGTGCTTTGTATTTTTAGGTAGAAAGAACAAAAATTCATGCAAAATACATTTTTTTAAGAGATAAATACATTTTTCTTTTTTCTTTTGATAGCTACAGAGTCCCTGGGATAATTCCATCCTCACTTCTCATCTCCTCTTTGTGGAGCAGGGTGGGAGGATTAGCAAGAAGCAGGGGCCTGGTTTATGGTGCCAGTGAGAACCATTCTAAGCCTGAATGTAGAACTCCCTGCTGGGCCTCCCGCCCTGTTTCCCTGTTGGAATCCTGCTCTCTGCGATCTGGGACAACTCTGTGTCTCTGTTTGCCTCTTTGCAATTTGTGCCTCTGCCCTCCAGTTCTCACTGGCCCCTTTGATGCTTTCCAACAAGTCTTCTCACAGCAGCAGGACAAAAGAGGAAGGTAAGCAATCCTTGCACATGAAAAGAGGGCAGCGACACCAGGTGAGGGCTCCTGCGGAGGTGCTCCCCTCCAGGGCTGCGCTGCTCACAGCCTGAGCAAACTCGGGGACTAATCCCCACAGATGACATGCACAGACTTCTTAACCTGCCAGCCACAACATCACACCCACTCCACACTCCAGAGTTCATTTAACTTGGCTATTTAAAAAAAAAAAAAATCTCCCACAGGCTTCTCCTTGGATACGTAAGGGCTGAATTAGAATGTCTCCAACTCTAACCATATTCCCATTCTAGAAGTTTTCTTTTGTTTGCTTATCTCATGTTTAATCACAATTTACAGTTCGCTCTTTCTTTTCTTGTATGCTACAAAGGAACTTAACAAAGGGCCGGTAGGAAATATAATTTACCTATATAAAGAAAGAAATAGGTAAATCAATCAATCAATAAGATGGTTTAAAGAGAGAAAGTTTAATTAAGGCAGTTACAGAAGTGTGAGCAGGGTTGAGGACACCAACACAAGATGCTGAGTCACTCAGAGCCTAACAACTGGTGGGAGCTGTGACCACCCGCAACTCCCAGCTTCCTTGCCAGGCCTAAGGAGGCCTGGAGAAGGCCAGGTTGCTGGGATCCAGGGAGAGCTGGAGTAGTGGGGGGCGGGGTATCTGCAGAGCTGTTGTCCTGAGATAGTGGTTCTGAATCTTGTCTGCTCATTGGAATCACCTGGGGAAAGGTAAACATACTAGTGATATCATTGTATTTAACCCGGTTATGAATTAACTGGGAAGGAGCAAAGGGAAGGCCACATATTAAGGCACAGGAAGATGAATACCTCTCAGTTCGCCTGGGAGCAGGTCTTTGGCCAGAATAGGTGTGGCCACAGCAAGTGGGGGAAGATTTGATATTGAAGCTCCAAAACAAAGGGGTTCCTCTCTCTTGCTTGCTTTCTTGCTGCTCAAGCAGACTCCTGGCTTGCAGAGCTCTCACTCTCTGCCCCCGACCACACAGTCCACAGCCATATGGACCCCACACACAGTGGATGATGGACTGGAATTAGCCTGATGCTGTGCCGGGCCCAGCTCCACCGTAAAACAGAAACTCTGGACACTGGCTTTGCTTCCAGCTCTGCTGAAGCCCCAGCTGTACTTTTCCAGGACTGGATTAAGGGAAATGGGGAATTTGGAAACTGAGGGTTATAACTCCATGCAAATGAAGCTTTCTACCACATCCCAGGCTCCTGTGGGGACCCATGGAAATTCTCATTCCAGTGCGCCCCAAGAACTTCACTCCCATTAGCAAAGGAGAAATTCCACCCACACAGTTCTGCAATCACACCAGCACCTGGGCCTCACCCCTAAAGGTTTTAATCTAATTGGTCTTTGCTGTGGGCAGGAGGATTTTTAAAAGCTGCCTAGGTATAGAAACATGGACATAGCCACTGGCTGAGAGACAGTTCCAGAGCTGGGAATAGGGAAGAAATGCCTGACTCTCTCCTCCCACTCCCTGACATCCTGCTGATGCCTCTAGGCAGCAGGCAGCTGACAGGAAAGCTGGGTTACTGCAGACTTCCTGGGTCTGCCTCCTGTAGCCCATGTAGGAGGGAAGGATATGGAATAACTAGCTTAGAGTTTACAGAGAAACTCAACAGATACCCTCTGCTTCTTCCCCCCAAATAAATTGGAAATAAGGGTAGACTCACACTTCCTTTGTTAAGGTGGGCTCACTCGTGCAGTTTTGATACTGAGCAGGGCATCCTTAATCCAGAATGGCCTTCGAAAGGTGGTACCTCTTTACAATGTTCTTCCTGGATATCCATGGTTCTGTTGTTACTGGCCAAGCAGGACTCCACAGTCTATTGGTGTATATATATATATATATATACATTATCATGACCCGGAGTGCTTGTGGGAACCATGGAATGCAGATTCCAAAATGAAATGAGGCATCAGAGGTTATTTTTTATAGGGAGGATGAGACGAAGGACCACCTGGGCTGGCCCTTGTTCTCTGTCTGACAGGTGGCCCCGTTCTTCCTAGTGGACACAGAACTGTAGGAGCCGAAGGCAGAAGTGAGCATCAGAATTGACATAACATTATAGTGAGGGATTTTGAGAACTGAGCTACAGGTTTTCAGGTGAGAACCAAACCTTGACTTAAATAACAATACTAGTACAAAAATACTTTCCCACAATGACTGGATGGCTTATAGGCTGTTTCCCGTCCTTTCATTCAGAAGCTGGACAGTGACTGCACTTGGTTTCATCATGGAGGAAGCCACCCTCTAATCCTAATCAGGACAAACCATTCACTGGCCGCTCTCTCTCTCACTCTAAGGCAGCGGTTCTCAACCTGTGGGTCGCGACCCCTTTGGCGGTCGAACAACCCTTTCACAGGGGTCGCCTAAGACCATCCTGCATATCAGATATTTACATTATGATTCATAACAGTAGCAACATTACAGTTATGAAGTAGCAATGAAAATAATTTATGGTTGGGTCACAACATGAGGAACTGTATTTAAAGGGCCAGAAGGTTGAGAACCACTGCTCTAAGGGCTGGCTTCAGTTGAGCCATCAGCAAAGCAGAAGCAAACTGCCCAGGTTTATTTACCAGTTTCTTCCACCCTAAGCCTCACATCTCCCCAGCCATCCTTCAGGAAGAAAAGCAGGATCCCTGAAGGACAGCAGCTCTTCATGAGTGGCACTTGCATTTTTGCCAATGCACATATGGGTAGGCTCATTACACAAGCAGCTCTTGTATCTGTGGGCATATTTCACACTGGATGTCCTGTCCCTTCCAATTTCCTCCCAAATCATGTTGACAAAGGCCAGTTATAATGTCTCTATAAAGTTTAAGATGGTGCAGAAAGATAGGGGTGGATAATAAAGAAGTAATTCTTATAGGTGTTGTGACTATTTTATACCAAATGCTTCTAGCTGAACATTTTAATTTTAAAATATACATTGCAAATACACTTTGACCAAATATAATGTAAAAGCACATTGGGCAGGAGGTGAGAGGCTAGGGCAGCCATGGGCAAACTATGGCCCGCAGGCTGGATCCGGCCCGTTTGAATTTTGAACGGCCGTACCCTTTTATGTAATGATGTTTACTTTGAATTTATATTAGTTCACACAAACACTCCGTCCATGCTTTTGTTCCGGCCCTCCTGTCCAGTTTAAGAACCCATTGTGGCCCTCGAGTCAAAAAGTTTGCCCATCCCTGGGCTAGGGGGTAGAAGTAGAGATTCCTAGAAATAATATAAATTAGGTAAATGTAAGTTTCTAGATTGAGAAGAAGAAAAAGAGACATGACTAGCTTAATCTTATAGCATTAATAGTATTCGTGGAGCTTATAACATTTGTCAGATACTATAGCTAAGAGCTTTATATCCATTTTACCCTCACAATTCCTAATAAGTAGGACTTGTCATCCCATTATTATGGATGAAATATTCAAGGCTCTAAAAGTTTAATCAACTTGCCCAAGGTCACGTGGCTAGAAAGTGGCAGAGCCAGGATGCAGACTCTGGTTAATCAGCTTTCAAACCCCAGTGTAAACTGGAGCGCTGGCTTAAAGCAAAGTTTTCGTATTCTCCCCGTGTCTGGATTGTTAAATAAGTTCCACGGTGACTTTTATGGTCAGGAGAATGAGGGCCCCGCTGTTCTGTTTACCTGAGTCTATATGGATCTATTTCTGTTTTCTTAGGCTCCTGGTTTCCAAAATATGGATGAGAACTCCCTCTTTGAGCTGTTCTGCAAAAAAAAAAAAAAAAAAAAAAATTCTTTTTAAGCTTCATTGTCAAATGGGTTGTATAAATACTAATATCATACCCTTTTCTTGGTGATTAAGACATGATTGTTAATGTATCAAATGCTCTGAGAAGCCCGACAGCAAAGACATTGTTTGCCTAAAGAACCCTTTTTCCCAAATAACATCCACATCTCTCAGCTCACCCTTTGGGGCAGGCAGTCTTGGATAATTGTAGGGCTAAATAAGCTCTACCATAGTTTTATAAGGATTTATAGAAGGGTTATTTTTTGTTTAAAAGTTTGCTTTTAGGATTTTAATATCTTTGCTTATTTTGAACAATTTTTTAGTCAGTTCTGTCTCCTAAAGCAAGACTAATTCAACTGTTAAGCTTTGTTCTCTGTAACAAGACATTAGCAAGTTCTACTGAGTGAACAGACTTCTCTTGCCTATAGTGAAACGGTGGGTGTTGAGTCCAGGGACCGTGTCTTTATAATAAAAGACAACCAGATAGTGGAGAAGGGGCCAGGACCTCAAGAGTGTGTTAACTGGAGTCATTTTATTGCTATGAAAGATAACTGAGAAAACAGTGACTTTGAAGGTTACCCTCTTCTGATGATGGATAGTTAGACATGAAATCCCAGTTTGCCATTAAAAAAATAAAAAAAATTGTTGAGGTTTTCTAGGCCTGTAATACTAGGGTCGATTTAAGTTTGCTATTTCCCTATGAGAATGCCAAATCCCTAGGATTTTAGGGTGTACAGCAGTTAACTGATGTTGGGGTTGATGTTGAATTTCATGGTGACTCCAGAGTCACATAATGTGAGAGCATCTGACTTGACTACCCCTCGGTGCGGACAGACACACAAATGGTCCTGGGCCTGTGGGGTTGGCGTCCATTCTTGTCCTTTTAGCCTGCTGTGCTCTGTCTGACAGTGGGCAGCCCCTGCAGGCTGCATTCCCCAGCCATCCTGGTCTGACTACCACCTCGGTTTGGTCAGTGGAAGTCATTGTCAGGAGATTAAAGGCCATGGGGAAGGAGAAGCTAGAGGATTTCTTTCCCCCTCCCTCCCTCTTGGCCTAGATGGTATCTCTGTGTTATCTCCTGCCCCATAAGCCTGACAAGGTTATGACTTCCTCTATGTGACTCTGCTCCCTGGGCTCTAGTGACAGCACCTCTTCTGTGTGTTGTCCCTCTTCTCTTGCTGCTTCCCGCCTTTGGTAATTCCTAGGCTCCCTTAGTGTTGCACATTTGATTTTCAGCTTTCCTATCACCTGTGAAACCACTTCCCTGAATTAAATTCCCTTCACTTAACCTGCTCATTGCCTTGTGCACTCCAGGTTGGACCTTGACTGATCATGTTTCCATTTAAATATCAAAAGTTTGCTAGAGTTAGTAATTCTAGGGGAATGGTCACAAGTCCATAAATTACTGGCTTTTCAGAATGTTTTTTCCAACAAATACATGTTTCAAATTGTCTTTTAATATCACTCATTATTTTAAAACTTACTACTATTGCTAAAGATAATAATAAACGTACCATTAAATGTATTACCTAGAAAATTTAACCAAATGGGAGGTGATTAATACATTACCATGTGCTCTTTCAATTTAGCTTTTTTTTTTTTAATGCTCACCTGAAATGAAGCTTCTTTTGCCAACACTATTTAATTAAAGATTATCTTGTGATTTAAATGTATGCTTACCTGATGGTACAAGTAGGACATGGTCCTAGTAGAAAATCTGAAAAACAATGAAATGTGCTAGTATTTAAAAGAAAATAAAGATGACCTGAAAGCCTTCCACCAGGAAGTAACCATTATTATTCAGGAGTTTATATTTATAACCATTTTTCTGATGTTTAGAAACATTTATTAGTAACACATACTTACTTTGAGAAAATAACTGAAAAAAAAATTATTTTGTGATGATAAAGCAAGCCCAGGTCTAGCCTAGATTTATATGGCAGTGCTTTCTCTTAAAACTCTAAGTGATTTGTAGCAAGTTCTCAAAATGATGTGCTTGCAACTTTCATTTTCTAAGGATCTGGAAAGCAGCCATAATTTTTTCTTTTAAAGGTCAATCCTTCTTGAGGTATGCATAGAGATCAGGTTCTAAAAATAGCTCCATGATGTGTGTTCCCTTCTATTAACTTTTGCATAGATTCCTGGCAAATAATAGACACAAAATAACTGCATATTAAATGAATGGATGGACAAAAGAACTTTTCAAAACATTTCACTCTCAGGGAGATGCGTATTATTGGCTATTTTATTTTATTTTTTAAACCTTTATTGGTGAAAGTATTACATATGTTCTCTTTTTTTCCTCCATTGATCTCTTCTCGCCCTCTAGCCCCGACCCCAGGCCTTCACCACCCTATTGTCTGTGCCCATGGGTTATGCATATATGCATACAAGCTCTTTGGTTGATCTCTTCCCACTCACCCACTCTCCCCCGCCCTCCCTCTGAGATTCCACAGTCTGTTCCATGCTTCTATGTCTCTGGATCTATTTTATTCACCAGTTTTTTTGTTCATTAGATTCCACATAGGAGTGAGATCATGTGATACTTGTCTTTCTCTGACTGGCTTGTTTCATTTAGCATCATACTCTCCCGGTCCCTCCATGCTGTT
>NW_006286587.1:10831979-10851468 GCF_000327345.1 Myotis davidii
GAAAGTATTACATATGGCCCTGTTTTTCCCCATTGACCTTTTGTAGCCTGCCCCTAACCCACACCCAAGACCTTCACCACCCTATTGTCTGTGCCCATGGGTTATGCATATATGCATACAAGCTCTTTGGTTGATCTCTTCCCACTCACCCACTCTCCCCCGCCCTCCCTCTGAGATTCCACAGTCTGTTCCATGCTTCTATGTCTCTGGATCTATTTTATTCACCAGTTTATTTTGTTCGTTAGATTCCACATATGAGTGAGTCGGAGAAAGAGAATTATCATATGATTTCACTCATATTATTGGCTATTTTAAGACGAACTTGTACTTAACCAGGAAAAGCTTGTCATCCTTCTACAAGGTGAATTTAACTGGATTGGTCTTGGTTTGAAATAAGCAACCAACTGTATACCATAGGAGCCCTCAGAGCAGAATTCAGGCATTGACAGTAAAGATTAATGAACCAGCTTTTCTTAATTGATAGCCCCCAAAGTTCACTCCCCTCAGCCTTTTGTCTGTCAGTTGGCAGAGGATCCACCAGGTAGACACACTTCACTGCTTGCTGAAATTAAAAAAAAAAAAAACACAGGTAATTTAATCTTCTCAATGCTATAGATGATGATTTTTTAAAGTTGCAGCTGAAACAACAGAAGAATTTGTGGGTGAGCAGGTCTTCTTAGTGATTCATAGTTTAGTAGATGACTTATTCAAAGTTATTAAACAGACCTGAGCATAAAATGATCCAGGAGAAAAAACAATTAATCTGTAATGCTGCAGATGTATTTCTAAAGAACAATACAGTTAATCCCTACTATTAATATACTAGAGGCCTGGTGCATGAAATTCGTGCACTGGGGCGGGGAGGGGGGGGGCGTGTCCTTCAACCCAGCCTGCACCCTCTTGCAGTCTAGGACCCCTCACTCTTACTGCCTGCTCGTGGCTCCTCACCGCTCGGCTCACTGCTCCCTAGTGCTGCTGTGGAGGGAGGAAAGGCTCCCGCCACCACTGCTACGCTTGCCGGCTGAGAGCCCAGCTTCTGGCTGAACAGAGCTCCTGCTGTGGGAGCACACTGACCACCAGGCGGCAGCTCCTGCATTGAGTGTCTGCCCCCTGGTGGTCAGTGCACATCATAGCAACCAGTCGTTTTGGTCTTTCGGTCCTAACGGTTGCTTAGGCTTTTATGATATAGGTATTTGGATTCTAAAAAAAGATTGTAAGTATAAAAGCAAGCTTTTCAGTATCTGTGGTATTTGTCACATACACTTATATGAGGTTAGCTTCTGAATGTGAGTGGGAAGGCATGCCTAAATGTTTTATCCAGAGAGTAAGCAATTTTTCACAGTGTATGTATGTTGGATAAATATGAATTTGCTTTAGGTTAAGGTGTTAATATAACTTTGTCAAGAACAAATATCACTCAGTTGTTATTTGAAGAGTTGTTAAATCAAAGATGTTTGATTTTAAAGAATAAATGTACCATCTCTCAAACTATATTTATTACCTTTATCTCAGGGTAACTTTTCCCCCATCCTGTGATTTCAGAGCTCTGTGATGTGGAGGCTGTCAATGCAGGTAATTGAGAGCAATCTGACTTTTGTTACAGTTTGCATTCTCCAAGGGTGGTGTTTAGGTGGCCCTACTTGATGCTTTTTTAAGAAGCTCCATTCTACTCTTAAATTAAATACTGAGTTCCTAGAGAAACTTGGTGAATCAAGGCACAATTTTGATAGCTGCCTTGTAAATGTTGAGATGATGACGAGCTGTTATATTCTTGGGGGAGGGGGGGACCATTTTGGGAGGTCTGTTACATAAAGTATACATGCACTATAGATTTTACGTCTTGCTACTAGAAATGTAGATGGGCTTATAAACCGATACTTTTGTTTCTGGTTAGGGAACTGAAAATGGGCCAGGTGGCATTCTCTTTAAAGTATAAATGATTTTTCAGTTGACTTTTTTTTTTCTAGTATATTTGGAAAGTAAGTTTTGTGCGTATGGCCGAGGCCGGTTTGGCTCAGTGGATAGAGCGTCGGCCTGCGGACTGGAGGGTCCCGGGTTCGATCCCGGTCAGGGGCATGTGCCTTGGTTGCGGGCACATCCCCAGTGGGAGGGGTGCAGGAGGCAGCTGGGAGATGTTTACCTGGATTCTAATGAGTGGAAAGTTGTTCTTGGCCTTGGGGTTCCTGTCTTTGCTTGGGTCTCCATTCAGTAGGTTACCTCACAGCTTAACCCTGAACCAGCCTTCTATCTATACCCTTCATGTAGATTTCTGCCATGTGTTCATTTCCCATTACTTCCAGAAGTAATTCCATTTTAGGAAATATTGGCATATCCTGGCTGTCTCCTAGCATCTTGACTTTAGAGGCCACCATTTTCTTTCTTAGGCAAAGAAAGCGGCTTAAGCCTCCACTCAATACTTTGGGAAGTCTATTGTAGTATCTAATATTGCCCCCATGTCGGAAAAGCCTAATGTTGTGGTGACATATCCCCATTCCCAAATCCCTGCTCATGGGCCCACCTTTCATGGCTGCTGGGCATTTTCTGCCTTGTCCTGCCCCATCAAACCTTTAAGACATCACGAACTAAGGCCACTCACTATTGGTGTTAAAGGTAAGCATTGGAGGAAAGGTGGTGGCAATGGAGAGGGAGATAGAGTAAAGGATTTGGTTTTCATCTAAACATAGAATAAGCAACACATTAGATTTGAATGTAGGCAGCACTGTGCCTAGAAATGCATTAGCCATTCTCTGCCTCAAGGCATTCTCACTGACTTTAGCTTATTTTAGGTCCCAAAACTTCCATGTTGAGAAGGTCCATCTCTCTCCCATATTTCCTATTCCAGACATACAGTTAACTATCATTAACAACTATAATAATAATGGTCCTTATTTTTTTATTATATAGAAAACTTGAATTCTCAAACCCTACGCCAGCCTAGAGTCCGGGGCTCAAGTTAGCATATCTGAAAAGGACCATTAAGGTGTCTTTACTCTTATACATGCAAAGAGCCATCAGAAAATTTTAAATTGCTGGGTTTTCTTTTCAACATATTTGTATCCCATTTTTAAAGTTTCTACTTTACTTGGCAGAGTAACGCCATGGTTATAGGTGGCATGCTGGTAGTGCTATTAAGGTTAGATGCAGGATTGCACTTCACGTGTTACCACAATAAACTATAGAAGCCAAAGAGGTTAGAATACCTGGATTTCTGTCTTTGCATCTGTCTCCTGTGATTCTGGGTCAAATGCTGTTATTGATAAAGAACCAGCTATATAATTTGCAGGACCTAATGCAAAATGAAAATGGCCTCTTGTTCAAAAATTATCACGAACTTTAAGAAGGCAGCAGTAAAGCATTAAACCATGGGTGGGCCCTTCTAAGCACAGGTCACATAGCCAAGAAGCCTGTCCTTTACTGATAGTTGTTGTTAACTTTAAGACTTTAATAATAGTGAATTTTTATAGCCTGAGTTCCATTTACTGCCAACTTTGGAGGAGATATGTGCTGGGACATAGAAAATAACTTGAACGGCAATAAACAACAACCAATTGCCTTGAGAAGAAGAGATTGCAAAGTGTCCCAGAGTTTCATCAGAGAAACAGAAACTCGTCTAAGCTGGAAGGGATTTTGTACTTTCACATTAGATGTTTCTAAAACTTTTGGAAGGGTTGGGGGATCAAAGCTCAGGGAAAGGTACCATTAGCTTTCAGAGATTCCAGATATGGGAACCCCACAAGATCGCTAGTGACAGCCAAGCTGCCTGCAGCACTCTGGAGGGTGATTTGACCAAAGCTATGCATTCAGAGGAGCAATAGGCTTCCATCAGTCCTTCTTCCTCCTTCTGCACATTGCGCCAGTCTTCTTGTTCATGCAATTTAAAGTGGTAAAATGGTAAATATATATATAATCAAGGGGATCTGACTGCTTATAGCTGATACAGAAAGCAAACTCTTTCTGAACAAGAGAGAATATTTGAGGAAATTGGATTCTGCATTGTTGGTAAAGTAGTATTTGACATTGATATAACTATCTAAAATGTAGAAAGCAGCCATTATTAATTAAATATTAGATGCTACAATGAATAATCACTGGAATCACAATAACTTAATACAGTATAAATTTATGTCTTATTTATATCAAACTAGCCATTAGGGAGAGAACAGTACCTGCATCATGCAGCCACTTGGGAACCAAGGCTGATGGAGATTCTGCTCTCTCCAACACATGGCTTCCCAGTTGTGGGCATTGAAAGGGGAAGAGAAAGAATGGGCCAAGCCTGAGAGTGGCACTTAACACTTTTTCTCACATTCCATTGCACATATCTTAGTCACATGACCACTCCTAACTGCAGAGGATGCTGGGTAAACTTGTGTGCTCAGAAAGAAAATGAAATGGGTAAGGCAAATAGCTAATCAATTTCTTTCTCATGATGTCTATTCACAAGGCGAGAATGAGTAGTGTACATGTAGTTTGGGGTATATTATTAAACCTCTTTGGCTCTTAGTTTCTATGCCTGTAAAATGGGGATAATCAGTACATCTCATAGGATTGTTGGGAGGATTTCATTAAACAATATAAATAAAATGGTTTGATATAGTACTTAGAAATTAGCAATTACTCCATGAATATTAGCTATTATTATCATTATTCTTATTCTGATTTTTAAAAAGAGTAGTATATTTGGAAACAATCTGTAAAATGTGTTCAGCATATGTATGGCACATAGGGAAAGCTTAGTAAATATGTTATTATTAACTTATTGAATCATTCTGGTATTTTACTTAAATTTATCATGACTTTCCACTCATAAAAACCCCTAGGATCTCTTTGAGTTTCTCTTTCCAGAATCCTTTTTGAAACTTATCTGTCTATATCTATAGTCACTTGAGTCAATCATTACATTCACTTTTACTAGACCTACACTGATCTTTATAAATTGCTTCTTGTTTATTGAGAATTGAAAATAAAATATAATGCTTCAAATTAAAATGAGATTTGAAATGAAAATGCCATGAATACATAAATATGTAAATAAATTGATTGTGTTCTATTAATTTATTCAGGAGAGCATAGTAAGCATTGATTAGTGTTTATGTTTTAATTGGTAAGAACTGTTTTAAATATGTGTGCCGTTGAGTCGACCAGATTTTGTTTAGACACTTCTGGATTTGAATGCAATCTGTTAAGGGTAAAGATAATACTAAGCTAGGTACAATATTGCATTGAGCTTGCCTCTCTCTAACACTGATTAGAAAGATACATTTATACACATCTTTAAAAAGACATGCCTACAATTGTAATTTTTCAAAGGTCATTCAAAAAGGAGAATCACTGTGTAAAGTAAAATAGTAGAGAATAGTCTAGACATGTTGCTTTCAGTTGCCTCATAGGTAAATGTGTATAAGCATAGGTATGCTTACTACTTGGCATTCCTTGGTTTGAAGAGGGGGAGAAAGAGTACACCTTTGAACTCTACAACTATTGCTTGGCCTTGATGATATCTGTACTCAAAGGGAGAATCTGAGACTGGGTAAGATTAACTGGCAGCACTACAGCACCATGGAACACTGCATGGATGGTGTCAAAGCATGATTGCTTGGGGCACATTCATATGTTTTTCTTACTGTTAGGGAGTTTCTGACCTCTCTTTTGTATGTCATTTGATACCAGATGCCTTTAAATAAAAGCCACAAACATTATTAGTTGTTTGATGAGAACTAGTAAATAATATGTAGAGAAACATTACAAGATAAAGACAGACTCAGAATTGGGGATCACAGCGTATACAACCATGAGCCCATACAGTTTGCCTACATTTATTAAAACAAACCAACAAAACATTTAGAATTGTCAAAAGAACATTTCCATTTTTACCTAATAACTTGCTTGACAAGAACTTTTATATTTCAATCAGTTGTTTGGCCAAAGTGAAAACACCATGTATCCTTGTTATTAACCAGAAGAATTTTAATTTGTTTTTCAAGGCCCCACATGGGTTAAATTCAACCTGCCCTTACAGGCTCAAACACTATGCTTCTATTCCAAAAGCACTTCTGAACTGGGCTGCTTCTGTTATGTAGCCCACGCTTTCTCACCTCCAACTCTGCCCCTTTTTGTCCACCGTGCCTTATCCTTGTCAAATGATCCTTCAGATGCACTTTCCACACGCTTCGTACTTAATGAATATGACCTTTGGTATTATAAGGAAAAGTATTCTTCCAAAACAGTGTTAATTTGACCTATCTTTCAGAATGTTCAGATTGGTTCACCCATGTTGACATTAACCATTTTTGAAATTCAGACATAACATCTACACATATAGATTTGACATTTGAAATGAACTTATTTTTTTCCCAAATAAATTGTGGAAGAAATAAACTGACTCACAGGAGGATGGATTGGATATAGGGGTGAAATGCTGTAATAGTGTAGGTAAACCTGACTGAGAAGAGATGAGAAACAAACCTGCTTGATTAGTTCTTTCATGGAGAAATGACTCAGCACTGTTAGAGAACATGATGGTGTTACATTATTCTTTCATCACAAACCGTTGGGTTAATTGTGGTATATACAGAGTGTAGCTGATTCGGAAGACAATTGGTCATTGTGCTTTTCTATTATTTTTTTATTTTTTTTAAAGCAAATTAGGACTTTAAAGGAGCAGAAGCCTGGTTTTTGTCATGAAATCTGATGATGAAAAGCAAACTGTGAAAATAATTTTAAATATACCTACGTTTGCAAATAGAAGTTCTTTAAAGTCATTTTTAAGTTCTTTCAAAGTCTCCAAGTCTGTTTATAAGTTTCATAAGTGAGATATTTTTAAAAAAATCTTAGCAGAACTAAATTTTTTACAATCCACCCTCTCCCTTTTTTATGTCCTCTTGAGAGTGGAACATACGTTGTACTTTTGTTTGGGATGATAAATACACAAACTGTGTGTCAGCGAGTGGAAAGCCTCCAGTGGACTTCTGCAAATTGTACCATGCCCAGCGCTGCTTTAAGACTCAGGGTCAATTTACTCTGTGCTGTGACAGAAGGACGCTTTGCATCATGAAGTGAGTCTCCTGTCTCCATCATGAGAAAATATGCGTATGTCTTCCCTCAAATCCAGGTTGGTGGGCAGAGGAATGTGGAAGCCAGGCTGGTGGCTGCAAAACCACATAGCCTCCGACCGCCTGATACGCTGCAAAATTATGTTTATCTTCTGCTATTTTCCCCACTCTTCACATCCTCAATTTCCATGGACACAGAAAGGCAGTGGAGTTCAAGCCAGAAGGGAGAGTGATCATTGAACACTGATTTGAATAGAAAATCTATGGCTATTTGAAAGGGAAACCTGCCAGGGCCCATGTAATAAATCCCTGGGGAATTTAAGAGAGATGAGCTGTACCTAATTGCATCTGACATAACTAAACACGCGGGCCTCCGTGAAAAGTGAGAGCAAAGCCCAAATCCTCCGCTCACCACTATTGCAGGTTCAGGAAAGGTCATGCCTTTGGCTACAGCTACATGGTAACACTTCCCTTAGCCACATTCAGCCTCCCTCCAATGGCCAGGGATGAGAAGCCCGAATTATTAAGTTTTACTTTCAGAGATTTTAAAAACAAACCCAAAGGAACTGATGGAGGCACCCAACCGATGTCTCAGAATGCCATGCATTATTTTGTTTCTGAACTTGGCCTCAGAAAACAAACACCGCTCCCACCATAGCAGGGAAGAGTTTGCTGGGCCAGGGTGGCCTCCTGTTGGTGGGAATTAATGCTGCCCAGCATGGGCAGCTCAATCACAGTGCCCTGTCCTTGCCTGGGTGGTCCCGGAGGGCTGGCAAGCTGTGCGACTCCTCAGGACCTTCGTCACAAGTCTGTGGAATGCCTGTGTGTGAGTCCTTATGAGTACATCCCCCCGCCGGGGCCTAGATGACCTGCCCTGAGCAGGGAAGGGTGCAGCACACATTGCCTCTTTATTAGGAATGAGAGGATGTCATAATGAAAAGGAAAATATTAACCCAAGTGAAGCCCTCATCAATGGAAGCTTTCCCCATTCTCCTCCTGCTGGAATTGTAGATCCATAGGCTTTGGAGCCGGTCAGCCTGGGTGCTTTATAAATCCCCTTCTTCTCATGGGTCTGACCACTCCAGACATCACTGTGACTCTGAGCTCTCTGTTGGCTGAAAGATCAAGAACTCAGCTGGAAGGAGCCGTGGTTTCTAGGTCTGAGAGACTAAAGTAAAAGCCGGTGAATCTTCTCACTGACAAGGGCACTTCAACCCCCTGGGGCTCCATCTCCTCATTTATAAAATGAGAATCACTGTTGCTATCGCACAGGTTTATTGCTGGGAATTGAATGAGGTAATCCATAAATTTCCTAGCCTGGCAGCCCACACAGCCTCTCCGGGAAGGGTCAGGGGGTAGCTCTGGAGCGCTTCAGATTGGGAAACCAGGCAGGGAGAAGACAGGCCATATTTTAACTTGGTTTCTATGCTGACAGGCTTTGGAAGGGCCTTCCGCTTGTTCATAATCTGGAGTGAGGTTATTAACACAATGGCCTACGTCTCAAGTTAGAGAGCTGAGGACCATTCTTTAAGCAGCTAGCTGAGAACTACCTGCCTGGCCTACCTCTTGCTGGGACCCAGGCCTTCTAAGTCTAAGTCAGTGAAGGGACTGGAGGGAGTGCCTAGGAATTTTGAACCACTGCCCAGTCCCCATTGCTCAGGCCCACCTCTTCACTGGCCTGTCTCCTTCTGTGCTCTAAGGAGTAGACTTACAACTGTATAAGCCTCATATGTGCCATGCTTTACCTGCATCAACTCATAACTATTCTAAAAGGCAGGTACCCTTCTTACCTCTTTATAAAAGAGGATATTGACTCTGAAATATTAAGTAGTTTCTCTAAAGCAGTGGTTCTCAACCTTCCTAATGCCGTGACACTTTAATACAGGTCCTCATGTTGTGGTGACCCCCAACCATAAAATTATTTTCGTTGCTACCTCATAACTGTAATTGTGGTACTGGTATGAATCGTAATGTGAATATCTGATATGCAGGATGTATTTTCAGGGGCCGCGACCCACAGCTTGAGAACCGCTGCAAAGCCCTAGGAAGCCCCATTGTTTCTAAAAGGCAAGGTCAGGATTCAAGCTCAGGCAGCCTTGCTTCTTCCTGCGCCCACACGCTTCGAGATTATGTCATCCTGCCAGGGTTCTGTCTTGCTTCTGGCTTGTGTCTCGCTTTTCAGACTTAATATGTTAGACACTCTGTAAATATTTGATGAGTGAATACATGAATGAGTGATGTGTTCATAACGATCTCAGTCCCTGTGCTCTCATGGAGGCTTTCTTCCACTTTTTCTCTTTCCACTGTTTAGAATTTTCACCTTTTAATTTTACTAGCAGTCTCTTTGTTTTTATCTATGTTATATCCCAACCAAATATAAGAGAGAATTTCCTGAGGGGCAGAATCATGTTTTATATTTGTTATGTAACCTCAGGAATTGCTGAATAATCATTTTATGACACATGGAACCCTTAAAATAACTTTTTAAATAGATTGGAAACATGAGGGTGTTGAGAGTTAAAATATTTACTTTCCTTCCCTATCCATCCCTTCTCTTTGCTCACTTACACAAAATGCAATTTAGTTGAATCGTTTAAAGATTGAAAAGCAATATGACAAACCATTTAAAATTTAAGTACTTGAATAAAATCATTCTAAAGAAGCAAAAAAAAGGCAGTCAGGCCCCTAAGTAGAACAGATCAGACAGAGTATTAGGGCAATGCTTTCAGGTTACCAAGGAAATATGCTGGATTGCATCATCTCCATTTTATTAAGAAAAAATAGAATTTAAATTTCTCTCTGAAGATAGAATTTCACTTGGAACCATATTCAAATAGGAATCGATTATGTAGACCTTGTATAATGGAATAGCAAACAATAATGTCAACCATGATATTACAGAAGACACCAAAATGTCCTTTTAAATAGGCCATAAAGGTGGTGAGAATGGCCACATCTTTTGATGAGGTGTTTGGAATTCATTTGCCTTCTTCACAGAACAGGCCCCACTGTATTCTGAGTCACGGTTAATAATGACAATACTTCTCTTTCCTTTGAACCACTTACCTGTTCATCAACCTAACACGTTTTAGATGCCACAAAGGAATTACTCTCGATTATGTCTTTAGGTAGAAAAATCTGCAACAGCCCATTTCCAAAAAGACTGTAATTACACTTAAGAAATGCTAGTAATTAATAGCCCGATTGGGTAATTCTAAGTGAGATTCATGAAAAACTAAGAGACATACCTAAACCTTTCTTAAGCTTTAGGGCACAGATATAATTTGAACATTATGTCTACAATGAGGGTGTGTTTTCTTCCTTTGCAGTGAAGAGGGTAATTAGGATGATAATAGAAATGATACTTGAGTTTATAAAGTCCTTGCCTGAGGTTTATGCGGTGGTTTCTCACTTTGTGGTGAGCATGTCGGACTGATGTCAGCTTTTAGAAGTCACTGAGTTTTTCATTTTTTCCCCCCTCTGGGCTTCTTCTTTCTCTAATAAAACTACTTTAATCCCATCCGCATTCCATCTCAGAATCCCAGTTCCTAAAACAAACTGCCTATATTCAACTAACTTAAAAAAAAAGTTCAAATAAAAGCAAAGAATTGTTTGTTCTCCTTTCCCACTCAGCTGCATCTGTCACATATATGTGCTGGCCCCTGCTAAGGAGCTCTGCCATTGGTATGGACCCTCACAGATCTCCAGTGTAATACAGTGTCTACCTATAGCCTAGGCCCGTGGTCGGCAAACTGCGGCTCTCGAGCCACACGTGGCTCTTTGGCCCCTTGAGTGTGGCTCTTCCTAAGCCTTAGGAGTACCCTAATTAAGTTAATAACAATGTACCTACCTATATAATTTAAGTTTAAAAAATTGGGCTCTCAAAAGAAATTTCAATTGTTGTACTGTTGCTATTTGGCTCTGTTGACTAATGAGTTTGCCGACCACTGGCCTAGGCAATTCTAGAAGCACACACTTAATCTTTTATCTACTTATAAAATGAAGAGATTGTCTTTACTAGAGTAACTGCTACAGGGTTCCAATATGCCCTGCCCCAAGCTGAACTGTGGAATCTGACAAAATATTTTAAAGCAAGCTTCTGGTTTCCTTATATTAATTTGGTATTGGATTCCCTCCAGTGGTTTAAACAAAATGAAAGTGTGATCCTAAAGTATTTAATATATTCTGTTTCCTCCCTCATTCCTTTGGATCATAATTAACTCCTTCTAAGATTATCCCAAAGTGCTAATGTACCCCACCCTACAGGGCACTCTACTTTCCTGTGCCACCCCACTAAGTAGGAATAACTGGGGGAGGGGGAAATACGGCTTAATGCTGTGTGGTTCCACCCAGAGAAATCAGGACAGTTTCTCTTCTCATTACCCCTCTCTCATTTTTCTGGTTACTTATGGCTATATAACAAAACACCCTGAACGTGTTGGCTTAAATCATTTCACTGACTTATTTTGCTCATGAGTTTGCAGTTTGGGCAGGGCTCTGCAGGAAAGGCTCATCTCTGCTCCACACAGTGTCAGCTTGTGTGACTCAACTAGGTTGCAGGATTTACCTCCACATGTCTCACTAACATGGCTGAGAAGTTGGTGCTATTGCCTGGAAGTTCAACTGGGTCTACTGTCAGGGGACCTTGGCTCCTTGGGTCTGAGATACTGCAACTGGAAGCAGCCAGTATCTTCCAGTCTGGTACAGCATCATTTCTGCATATTTGGTGATCAAAGAAGTCACAAATCCTGCCAACATTTAAGGGAAGGGACATAGAACTCTATTTATCATTGGGAGAAATGTCAAAGAAGTTGGCCACCTTTACGCTACCATACTCTTTAATTTATTCCCAGGTGCCCAAGCCAGAAACTTAAGCATCATCATTGGCCCTTTCTTCTATTTCACTTATCTTTCTCTCCATGACCCACCCTAGAAATATTTATAATTATAAAATTTCATAACATATCATGTATATTATATATATTTATGCATATAAATATCAATTAATAATTCCTTCTAATGGTTCTAGACTCTTTCTATTTCTTTTAAATGCCATCATTACTTTTCTGGTACAACAAACCTCACCTTCCTTCTAATTGGTCTCCCTTCCTCCAGCCTTGCTCCTGTATAATCCATTCTTAGTGACTTTTTAAAAATATGTTTTTATCAATTTTAGAGAGAAAGCAAGGAAGAGAGAGAGAGAGAGGTAGAAACATCGATGAGAGAGAACCATTGATCAGCTGCCTCCTGCTTTCCCCACACCAGGGATTGAGTCTGAATCCCAGGAATGTGCCCTGGACCTGGAATCAAACCAGAGACATCTTGGTGCATGGGATGATGCTCAACCATCTGAGCCACACCACCTGGGCAGTGACTTTGTTTTTAATTACAAATAACATCACTCCTCTGACTAAAATTCCTTAAACACCCTCCATCGCTCTTAGGTTAGAGAGCAGATTCTTATGTATGGCTCCCAAATCCTGCCTGACCTGGCCCCTGTCTCCTTCTCTAGCTGCACCTTTTCATTTCTGGCTAAACCTTTGACATTCAGGCTCCAGCTGTAGCAAAGTCTTGTGCTTTTGCTGCCTGTTACCTCTGGGACTTGTAGAGGCTGGTCTTGTTCTTTGAGATGCTCTTTCCTAACCCACTTCCTTCTCACTGACTCCCATTTTCTCTGCTGGGATCATTCTCATTCTTCAGATTTCAACCTAGTCTTCAATTAGTTACTTCCTCTGGAAAGTATTTTATAGCTCTTCATTCATTGATTCAGTCACAATTGAATACCTGAGATACTCCAGGCACTTTTCTAGTCCCCAGGGATACTACAGTGAGCAAAATAAAGAAATGAACTCCACTGTCATGGAATTTAAACTTCTAGTGGAAAAATCAGGCAATAAACAAGAGAGCATATAGTAAGAGATCAGTGCTAAGCCGGAAAAAAAGGGGCAGGATGGGCAATATAAATTTTTGGAGTGTGGGGATGTTGAAACATAGGCACAGTAACCAGGGAAGTCTTCGCTGAGAAGGTGTCATTTGAATCAGACTTAAATGAAATAAGAGGGCTAGTTATGAAGCTATCTGGGAGAAGAATATTCCAGATGGAAGAAACAGCAGTACAGAGGCCCTCAGATAAGCGTATCCCGCTGTGTTTAAGGAATGGCAAGGTGCCAGAGTGACTGGACTGAATTAGGGGAGAGCAGAAGAAGAGATGAGGTCAGAGAGGTGGGGGGAGGGGGAGACAGATCACAGAAAGCCTTGCAGGTCACTTTCACAACTTGGACTTTTATTCTAAGTAAAACGGGAGACATTGGGATGATTTGAGAAGATGAGCAACAACATGCTCTGATTTATGTTTTAAAGGGATCACCACTTTCCCAAAATCCTGGATAGGGCCCCCTCCCTACATTACAGCGCACTTCCATCACACAACTTTTTACCTGTGCTGTCACTTGTGTATATCCCTTCCTAGTGTCTAGGTCAGGGGTGGGCAAACTTTTTGACTCGAGGGCCACAATGGGTTCTTAAACTGGACCGGAGGGATGGAACAAAAGCATGGATGGAGTGTTTGTGTGAACTAATATAAATTCAAAGTAAACATCATTACATAAAAGGGTACGGTCTTTTTTTTTTTTTAGTTTAATTCATTTCAAAACGGGCCGGATCCGGTCCGCGGGCCGTAGTTTGCCCACGGCTGGTCTAGGTTCTTTGAGGGGATATACTCTGTCCAACTTGTTAGCAATTTATTCCCACCACCCAATCCAGCGCCCAGAAACCACAGGTTCTCAACTATATGCTTGATTTCATTGAAATTATAAGTACACAAATGCCATCGCCCATGCTGATCCTTAATTATTTTATTTCTTACAGCAACTTCTTTAAATAGGTAGTGTTAAACCCCAATTTACAAATCAGGAAATGAGGTAAGGGTAGAAAGAGATAAAGACAGAAAAGGAAAGGAAAGAAATGAAATTCCCAGAGCAAGCATGGCCGCCTGCTTTAAGCTAAGAAACCCTGGTTCTCAATTCTGACTCGAAGTCTCTAATAGAGAATTCTATTTGCCCATTTGTCAGACCTAGAGATGGCCATTCACGTCTCTGAAAAAAATAGTCACAGTGGATTCTTTTCAACCTTTGGCAAGAGAGGGGAAGTACTTCAGTTTTGAGACCATTAGGAGGATAACAAGGCAAAATAGCTAGGACATTAGCATATTTCAAAAATGCATTTGCATCTGAATGCCTGTGTGCATACCTATGTGTGTACAAAGGCTGCATCACCCATCCACAGGTGTCTATGGCTGAGTACTGTGTGCCTAGCACTGGAGTCAGAGGGATCCTTGCCCTCAGTGGACTCCTTGTGGTGACACAATTACAGAACAGAGTAGTGAGTAATACAGTGGGGAAATAAATAGAACAGAATGAATTAGGTAGAACAATATGCCAATACTGATCATATGGTTAGCACTTCTTGAATACCAGCAAAAATTATTGCTTACTGGCCAAAATAATATTTTTCTTGTTTTGTTTAATGGGTATGATTGGAGAGGTGTGCCATCTTGAGAATCACCATTTGACGTAGCTCATGAAGTCACAAAATATTCAAAATGGGGAAAAAATAAACAGAAAAAAACTATATTTAGCTCTTTTGTTTAAAATGTAAAGAAAATGGGGCTCAAAGAAACTGACGTCTTGCCAAAAACCACAGATAGTAAGAGCGGAGAGGAAAGCAGGGCTCTGTATTCATGGTTTGTTGTCTATACCAAAAAGAGAATGTCAGTTCTCTCCAAAGAAGTACTTGGGGGATGTATCATGGGTGGTCTCTTTACTCATAAGCCCCTGCCTTTGTTTATGTGTTGGTGTCTCCCATTTACTCAGTCTAGACATGCTGTTGCCGGGCATGGGGCCTGAGTGCATGTGATGGGTTCCTGTTGCCAGCTGCGCTTCTTCCTTTCGCGCACTGCAGACTGATCACGGAGGCTGCACAGCCAGCCTCGCCCTGTGAGCTGAGTCTGCCATGGCATCGTCTCCTCGTTTCTCCTCCTGCTCCAAGCTGCTGAGGGACAGGGAATGGAGGCGCTGAGTTCTGGGCTCACTGGGCGTGTCTGCACTGCCTCCAGCTTGCCAGACCATGTGGATAACTGGAGTGCCACTTCAGGTTCAGAAAGGAAAAGAGAGCTCCAGGCAGATACACATGCTTCTCTAAATCTCCATTTAGTTCCAGAACCGTCATTTGCTTATTGAAATTTTACCACCTCTCCATGCAGACTGACCCAAGCCAGCAAGAGCCAGTGATGTCTCTCTGGTAGAGCTATATGGCAAGAAGGCCATGCAAACAAATTAAATAAAATTAATTGCAAGCACACACCCTAATTCGGAAAGGCATTTGCACAATTACACAGTGTCAGCAGGAGTCATTTATCCTGAACGGTTTCATTGTTGTGACCCTGATTTTGAAGTCTCCACGCTTGCTATGCATGATAAACTTGAACCATGTTTTACCCTGAAGTTTTAAAGAACTGTAATTTAAAACATCTATAGCAAAACAATCTATGAGTAAATGAGATCTCCCTAAATTTGTTGGTCCTTCCAGCAGCACAATGAGTAATTCTTTCCCACATGATAACGTTGAAGGGTGCTGAGAGTTTCTTTATTAAATAGTAATCCTCCCTCAGATAGGGCTTTGCATGATTCTTGGGCAAAAAGCTATTTACCTACTTAATTTTGAACAAAAGGCACTGTTTCTCTGTTTTGGTGTTACTATTTCTGCATGAGTTTGCACGTGTAAACTGTGATGGCTTGATACCATTTTGTACTTGGATATTTTTCCACACACAGCAATATAACTAAAAACAAGTCCTATAAAATTTTATGAATTATAATGAAGACAAAAAGCATACACCACCCTCTCCTTCTCATGTTGTTATCTTTATCGCCTTGTTTTTTTGTTTGTTTGTTTACTAGAGGCCCAGTGCATGAAATTCATGCACTTGGGGGGGATGGTCTCTCAGCCCAGCCTGTGCCCTCTCGCAGTCCATGAGCCCTCGGGGGATGTCTGACTGCCAGCTTAGGCCTACTCCCCACGGTGGCCTAAGCCATCATTCGGACATCCTTAGCGCTGCTGCGAAGGCTGGAGAGGCTCTCACCATTGCTGCTGCACTCGCCAGCAGTTAGCCTGGCTCAGGGCTTCTGGCTGAGTGGTGCTCCCCCTGTGGGAGTGCACTGGTCACCAGGGGGCAGCTCCTGTGTTGAATGTCTGCTCCCTGGTGGTCAGTGCATGTCATAGCGACCGGTTGTTGTGTCATTCGGTCTATTTGCATATTAGCCTTTTTTTATATAGGATGTAAGAAAGTGTACCCAGTGTCTAGTGCATGCCAAAGACTGTTGTAGGCAGTAGGGATATGTCAGTGAAAACAAACAAACAAAACAGAAAAAGATCCTTGTCCTCCTAAAGCTTATACTTTAGCTGGAGGATAGTGAGTGATATACAGTAAGCAATCACCATACATATTTGCATAACCTAGATAATATAACATGTTTGAAACCAATTAAAATTCTGAATTGAGCAAAAAAGAGGGCAGATTAAGGAGAAAGTGGGTGCACTACAGTATTAAATAGGAAAGAGGGGTCAAAAGAGGCCTCATTGAGGAGAAGATATTTTGGAAACACCTGAAGGAGGTAAAGAAGTGAACCAAGGAGATAATCTTGAGAAAGATCATTTCTGGAATAAGGGTCAGCTAAAGTAAAGGCTTTAAGGAGGTAACCAGGAGTGAACAACAAAATCTCAGGAGATCATTGTGGATAAAGTCAAAGGAGCAGTTTAGTAAGCTAAGTGTCTGTCTAGGGCAGCCGTGGGCAAACTACGGCCCGCGGGCTGGATCCGGCCTGTTTGAAATGAATAAAACTGTTGAAAAAAAAGACCGTACCCTTTTATGTAATGATGTTTACTTTGAATTTATATTAGTTCACACAAACACTCCGTCCATGCTTTTGTTCCGGCCCTCCGGTCCAGTTTAAGAACCCATTGTGGCCCTCGAGTCAAAAAGTTTGCCCACCCCTGGTCTAGGGTCAGAGTAGTGGGTGTAGGCACAGGGTATTGTAGACTATTGTAAAATATCTGGGCTTAATCCCAAGTGATTTGGGAAGTCATTGCAGTTGTTGGAATGAAGGAGTGACATGATTCATTAAGTTTCCAAAAGGTTAGTTTGCATAATATTTTTAGCCAGACTAATCTATTTGAGGAGGATGGCATGCCACGATAAGGGTAGAAGCAGGAAGCTATGGCAATAATCCAGAAGAGATATGTGGTAGGCTTAATCAGATGGCAGGTAGCAGTAGAAGGAACAAAGGGTTTCATGTTTTGCACATATTTTGGAAGTAGAGCCAACAGAGAAACATCGAGAATGACAAAATGTTTTGGTATGAACACCTAGAAGTATGAATTTGCTATTAGCTAATATGGAAATGTCCATAATAAGAACAGATTTTCAAGTTTGCCTCAGGAATTCAAGTATGGGCATGCCAAGTTTGAGAAGACTATTAAACATCCAACTGTGCAATATATAAATTAGGAGATGAGTCTGGGTAGGAGATAGAACTTGAGAGTTATTGGCAGGCAGAGGGTATTTAGTCTTAAAGGTAGATAACACCAAGAGCCAAGGGAGCAAGTATAGACGAGAAAGAGGGTGGAGGACTGAACCATGGGGCATTTCAGTATCAAGGGAGAAGTACGGCACTAAAGAGGCTGAGAAGAAATGACCAGAGATACAGAAGGAGAACCAAGTGGGTGGTATCTTGGTGGTAAAAGTATTTTGAGGAGGGAGTGATCATGGTGTCAAATTCTGTTGAAAGGTAAAATAAGCTGAGGACTGAGAATGACCACTGGATTTGGCAACATGGATGTCATGGGTGGATTTCACACAGCAATTTGAAAAGCATTTCCCCTCCTTCCCTCCCTCCCTCCTTCCTTTCCTGTTTTCCTTCTCTTCCTCCTTCCTTTTTTTTGCCTTTTTTTTTTTTAGTTCTGCTATCAAATTGAGCTAAAAATCCAAACTCATGTATTGGTTGACATTACAACTTTAATGAATCCCTTTGGAAATTTTGTTTTTAAACTCTTGGAAGATTTTCACTAATATGATCTGGCCCTAAAGTTTTCAAACTGGCATGAATTTTAATTACCCTCAGATTTCTTTTGTGAACAAAACAGCCAAGAGTACAGATAAAGATTTTGGAAAATCATAAACTTATTTTAGGCCATTACATTTATGCTTTTATACACTAAGTATGGAGAAAAGTATTAGTAACTTGTTTTTTTACACCTTGGAAATTTAACATAAATCACTTGTTCTTTTCAAAGTATACCTAGGGTTTAACTTGTCTGTCATGTCCGTATAGTTTTCCTAACAAGATAGTAAACTTTTTGAAGAAAACAGTCATACCTCCTACTTCTTTATATTTTTAGTCCCTGGTCACGTCCTGCACATAGTAGGTATGCAACAAATATTTGTTGGTTTAATTTTCTGTGTTCACTCTGCTTGATCTTGCTCTGTTATATACAAGCCTCAGTTATGGATAAATGGTAATAGAAAACAATCAGAAAACAGTGCTTATACTGCTGGAAGTTTTAGCCTTCAAAGTCTTTAGAATCTTGTTAGGGAAGAATACAGATAGTTGTTGCAGGTTCAATAACAAGAAAAGAACAGCCGAAACCGGTTTGGCTCAGTGGATAGAGCGTCGGCCTGCGGACTGAAAGGTCCCAGGTTCGATTCCGGTCAAGGGCATGTACCTTGGTTGCGGGCACATCCCCAGTGGGGAGTGTGCAGGAGGCCGCTGGTCGATGTTTCTCTCTCATCGATGTTTCTGACTCTCTATCCCTCTCCTTTCCTCTCTGTAAAAACTCAGTAAAATATATTTAAAAAAAAAAAAAAAAAGAAAAGAACAGTGTAAGGGGACAATCAAAGATGGGCTTGTGATTAGTGACCAAGTGAAATCTGTAGAAAATACATGTTTGAAGAGTTGAAATTCAAAGAGTTATTCTTAAAATAGTCTCCTTTCTTCTCACTTCCCCTACCAATAATAAAATAAATACCTTCTTATAAAGCAATCAGTTTAATATTATATTATGGGCATTTTTTTCTTGCCTCTACAACTATTTAAAATATCATATTCAATAGATGCAGAGTATTATATTGTGTGAATGCACAATAATCTATTTAACTATTCCCCTGGAGTAAATGTTTAAATTGCTGTTTTCTCTTTGCCATTTTACAACAAAGTAAGATGAAGAGCCTTGTAGCTAATTTTTTATGTGTATATATTTGATAGTTCTTGCTTTGCTTAACATTTTTTACTACCTTCACTGATTTATAATTATTTCCTTATATTAAAATTCTAGATGGTATTATATTGTCAAAGACACTGATATATGTAGAGCTTTTAAAAAAA
>NW_006286587.1:10852021-10855776 GCF_000327345.1 Myotis davidii
ATTTTTCCATTGATTTTCAAGGAAGAATGGAAGAGAGAGGGAAAGACAGAGAGAAACATCAATGTGAGAGAAACACATCGATTGATGGGTTGCCTCCTGCATGAGCCCCCACCAGGGTTCAGGCTGGGGAGAATCCTGCAACCAAGGCATGTGCCCTTGACCCAAATCAAACCCAGGACCCTCTGGCTATCATGAATAATGCTGAAATAAACTTGGCTGTGCAAATACCTCTTCAAGATCCTGCTCCCCCCTCCCTTTATTTGTCCTCACCTGAGAATACCAGTAATTTTTCCATTGATTTTCAAGGAAGAATGGAGGAGAGAGGGAAAGACAGAGAGAAACATCAATGTGAGAGAAACACATCGATTGATGGGTTGCCTCCTGCATGAGCCCCCACCAGGGTTCAGGCTGGGGAGAATCCTGCAACCAAGGCATGTGCCCTTGACCCAAATCAAACCCAGGACCCTTCAGTCCACAAGCTGAAGCTCTACCCACTGAGCCAAAGCACCAAGATCCTGCTTTAAATTTTTTTGGATATATACTCAAAAAAGTGGGATTCTGGATCATATAGTAATTTTATTTTTAATTTTTTTTGGCTATCATGAATAATGCTGAAATGAACTTGGCTGTGCAAATACCTCTTCAAGACCCTGCTTCTCCCCCCCGCCCCGCCCTTTATTTGTCCTCACCTGAGAATACCAGTAATTTTTCCATTGATTTTCATATTTCCACTAGCAATACACAAATGTTCCAATTTCTCCACAACCTTGCCAACACTTGTTATTTTGTTTTGATAGTGGCCATTCTAATGGGTGTGATATTCAGAGAGTTTTTTAAAGCTCTTATATTTTTATAGACTATTTACATATGAAGTTAGCACATCTTATCTTTGCTTATTTGACAAGGTACAGTTATGGTTATAAATTATAGGCAAAAATAACATAGGTTGTATTTCTTTTGTTATTAATAAGATTTGATATTTCTTTGTACATGACTACTGGCAAGTTATATTTTTGTCTGTTGTGAATTATAAATTTATAATATATACACAATTTTTATTGGTTTTCCTGGACTCTATTTATAAGATTCATAAGATCAATTAACATAAAATATAATACACTTTTCTGTCATTTACTTAGTCAGTTTGGATTGCTACAACAAATACCATAGATTGAATTGCTTGAACACTAGACATTTATTTCTCACAATTCAAGCAGCTGGGAAACCCAAGATCAAAATTTTAGCAGATTTGGTTTCTTATAAGGGCTCTCATGTCTGGCTACAGATTGCACCTTATTACTGTGTCCTTACATAGCAGCTAGAAGGAAAAGATAGCTCTCCTCTCTTACTCTTAGGAGGACACTAATCCAATCATGGGGCCACACCCTCACCAAAATCTAATTAGCTCCCAAAGACCCACCTCCTAATACCATCACATTTGGGATTAGGACTTCAACATATGGGAGGACACAAACATTAAGTCTGTAACACTCATATTTTTTACAAATATTCTCAGATTATTATATGCACTTTAATATGGTTTATTGTGTTTTTGCTTCTATACTACCGATAGAGTCAAATCTAAGACTACTCTCATTCATTTTTACATCCATTTTTATCTGAAGGAAATCTTGTTATGCAATAGGTAAATATTCATTTCTCTTTTCCTAGTGTTAATATTTTCATCAATTCTTGTGCATCAGAAATGTATTAGTGATTTTGGATTTAATCTCATTTCTTCAAATAGACTTTTTAAATTAAAAGGTAATATATCAAATAACAAATATTATAGCAAAAAGATGAACTCCCTAACAAGGTTTAATTTTGTTAACATTTTGCCATATTAATTTCAGATCTTATGTGTATGTAATATTACTGATTTAAATTTGTTTCTTTGCCAGATAACTATCTGCCATAAAAAAATCAGCATGCAATTTCTTATACATATTTTTATGCTTTTATTAAATATAAATAGGTAATATTGTATTTTTGGAATATTTTAGTTTGTATAAAGAGTATCCTGTTATAGCTCTCTGCAACCTGCCTATCTCCCACAATTTGTTTTGGTAATGTATACATACTGACATATATAAATCTACATCATATTTTAAATTACTGAATAGTATTGTAATAAATGTATAAGAATAATGTTTATCCGGTCTGTGTGTGATTGTCATTGTAAGGTGTTCCAAGTTTTTTCTTTCTATTGAACAGAATTATGCTAAGAGCAACCTCATACATGTCTCCTTGTGCACATGTCTGAGAGTTTCTCTAGGCTTTCACACCTAAATGTGGAATTCTTGAATCGAATATAATACACATTTTTATTTTACCTTGAAACTATCAAATTGTTTTTCAAAGTGTATTAACAAAGTTAAGTAATATCTCTAGGCCTCAGTTAATTTGTCTAGTTAATATGGGAAACAATAACTAATTTACCAGGTTGTCATGAGGATCAAATGTGTCAATATTTGTAGTATCTATAAAAGTACCTGGTAGAGAGAGAAACAAGATGGTGGCATATGTAAACACCTGTACTTGCTACCTCTCACAACCACATCAAATTTACAACTAAAAGGTAGAACAACTATCATCCAGAACTGTGGGAAAGCTGGCTGAGTGGAAGTTCCACAACTAAAGAGGCGAAGAAAGCGCACTGAGACTGATAGGAGGTACAGAGGCACGGAATGGGCTGGCACCCAGGTGTGCTGCTTTTTCAATCGGAAGGGAGATAAAAGCTCCAGCTTGCTCTGAACTCCAGTTCCTGGCAAGACTCTGTGGGACCCAGACACATACAGGGAGAAACTGGACCGTTTGGCATCAGAATTGGAACATGAGGGGAGCTTTCTTTCAGAGGTGCTCACAGTGATCATTGTTCCTGCGCAGGGACACAGGGACCTCTCTGGTGCAGGGCTGACTGGTAGCCATTGCTGTTTCCTCTGTGCTAGTGATTCCCTGAGACCATACCCCACCCAATTTACAGCCCCACCCAAGCTGTATGCAGCGACTTTTGCATATGAATGGCCTGTCCATTCTCAACCTAAAACCTGTCAAACAGGCAGCAGGGGAGCTTTCTTTCAGAGGTGCTCACAGTGATCATTGTTCCTGCGCAGGGACACAGGGACCTCTCTGGTGCAGGGCTGACTGGTAGCCATTGCTGTTTCCTCTGTGCTAGTGATTCCCTGAGACCATACTCCACCCAATTTACAGCCCCTCCCAAGCTGTATGCAGCGACTTTTGCATATGAATGGCCTGTCCATTCTCAACCTAAAACCTGTCAAACAGGCAGCAGCTGGGTCAGGGAGCCCCAAGGCAGTCAATCCAGCAGCAGCAACCTGCCTTGCTACTCAGCTAGGCCTCGTCTGGGAACTTCCAAACCCGATTCAAAGAGGAGGAATCTGCAGATCTCTTTGTAGCTTCTGCTGGGCAGCCCCAGGTAGTGGCTGACTTTTTACCTCCTTGGAAATCCAAGGGTGAGTGTATGCAGTGTTCACTGTGAGACCATACCGGATTACAACTCTTCACATACATAAGAGACACACTCAAGGGGCAGACTCAGTGAGCACCAAAGCTCTACTGAAGCAAGTCCTGCCCCATAAGGGTGTTTCCTGTACAGCACCTCTTCCATTGTAGACACAGGTGGTCCTCACAGCCTTTTGCCTGGAGGTCAATTCCTCCCAGTGATACCAACAGCAATCAAGGCTTAACTACAACAAAACTGTGCACACAGCCCACAAAGGGCTGCACCAAAAGTG